>NW_027332055.1:719584-945869 GCF_048418815.1 Hemitrygon akajei
GCAGGGTGCAGGGAGTTTCGCTCTGTGTCTGACACCGGGAGTGTGTGCTGGGACGGTGCGGAGGGAGCTTCACTCTGTCTGACCCCAGGAGTGTGTGCTGGGACAGTTTGGAGGAAACTTCTCTCTTTGGCTGGCCCCGGGAGTGTGTGATAGGACGGTCTGGACGGAGATTCACTCCGTGTCGTACTCCGACATTGTGTGGTGGAATAGTGTGGGGGTGTTTTGCACTGTGTCTGACCGCGGTCGTGTTTCTTCGGACGATCCAGAGAATATTACTCTCTCTCTCTCTCTCTCTCTCTCTCTCCTCTCTCTCTCTCTCTCTCTCTCTCTCTCTCTCTCGTTCACTCTACGCCCCCACACACACTCTCTGTCTACCCCTCTGTCTCTCGCACACTCTTCCTCTCTCTCTTTCTACGCGGACTCTCTTCTCTTTTGCTCTAATGCCTTTATTTCACACACTGTCTCTACCCCTTCTCACATCCTGTACGTTCCCTACGCCCATCTCCGTCTCCGAGATACACTTTATCTGTTAAACGTTTCACATATATGTCGCCCCCCGCTTGATCCTTCCCCCCGCTCTGTGTCACAGGCAATTGTGGGGAGTATAAGAGAGAGATGACGCCTAGTATTACACCTCGCCCTTTCACTGGATATCTATCACCAGGATCTGAGCCTCTGCACAGCTCTGTATGCACAGGCCGGTCGTTTGGTTCCACAGCACTTGCTTCAGTATCTGCAATCTTAACACCCTTTCCCTGGCCTTTTCTCTCCTCCCCTTCCTCGCTCTTCTCGCACACAGCATCCGGTCACACACACACAGACCATCTCTGAGAGGCACATTCACTTCGAGACTACGGGAAGGCCGCGAGACTAGGCATTGGTGAGTGGGGGGAACGGAGCACGGAGAGTGTTGCGCACTTTTTCTGACTCGAGCAGAGTGGGCTGCGATGGTGCGCGAGCGACGTTACATCTCAGACCCCGTGAGTGCGTTGGGATAATATGCAGGGAGCTTCGCTGGCTATCTGACTCTGGAACTGTGTGGTGGGACGGTTTGGAGGAAGCTTCACTCTCTGGCTTACACCGGGATTGTGTGACAGGACAGTGTGCAGGGAGCCTTGCTCTGTTTCTGACCAAGGGAGTGTGTGATCGGACGATGCGGCGAGAGCTGCCATCTGTGTTGGACCCTGAGAGTGTGTGATGGGACGGTGTGCAAGAAGTTTCACATTGTGTCTGACCCCGGGAGTGATTGTTCGGACGATCCAGGGGTTATTGTTCTGTCTATCTGCCTCTGTCTCTGTCTCTTTTTCCCGTTCACTCTACACATTCACCCACACTCTCTGTCAGCCCTCAACTCTCTATCTCTCTCGCAGACTCTCCCTCGCTCACCGGTCTAAAATTTATTGTGCTATCATTACTCACTTTCTTGAATAAAGGAACAACATCCGTAACCCTCTACTCCCGTCCTCACAGATGATTAAAAGATCATTGCCAGAGGCAAACCGCTCCATCGCGGTTGGAAAGAGAGAGAGAGAGAGAGAAGGAGAGAGAGAGAGAGAGTCAAGTGCTCCGACCCCGGGATAGTGTGATGGGACGGCGTGGAGGGAGATTCACTCTGTGTCTGACCCCGGGAGTGTGTGATGTGACGGTGTGGAGGGAGATTCACTCTGTGTCTGACCCCGGGACTGTGTGATGGGACGGGGTGGAGGGAGATTCACTCTGTGTCTGACCCCGGGAGTGTGTGATGGGACGGCGTGGAGGGAGATTCACTCTGTCTCACCCCGGGAGTGTGTGATGGGACGGTGTGGAGGGAGACTCACGCTGTGTCTGACCCCGGGAGTGAGTGCTGGGACGGTGTGGAGGGAGATTCACTCTGTGTCTGACCGCGGGAGTGTGTGCTGGGACGGTGTGGAGGGAGATTCACTCTGTGTCTGACCCCGGGAGTGTGTGATGGGACGGTGTGGAGGGAGATTCACTCTGTGTCTGTCCCCGGGAGTGTGTGATGGGACGGCGTGGAGGGAGATTCACTCTGTGTCTGACCCCGGATCTGTGTGATGGGACGGTGTGGAGGGAGATTCACTCTGTGTCTAACCCCGGGTGTGTGTGATGGGACGGTGTGGAGGGAGATTCACGCTGTGTCTGACCCCGGGAGTGTGTGATGGGACGGTGTGGAGGGAGATTCACTCTGTGTCTGACCCCGGGAGAGTGTGATGTGACGGTGTGGAGGGAGATTCCCTCTGTGTCTGACCCCGGTCATGTTTGTTCGGACGTTTCAGGGGTTATTGTTCTGACTATCTCGCTTTCTTTCTCGTTCACTCTACGCCCACACACACTTTCTGTCTAACCCCCTCTATGTCTCTTGATCCCTCTCCCTCTCTCTCTTTCTACGCGAACTATCTGCTCTTTTGCTCTGCCGCCTCTATTTCACACAATCTCTCTACCCCCTCTCACATTCTGTACATTCCCTACGCCCCTCTCCGTCTGCGAGATACACTCAATCCGCTAAAAGTTCCCCATCTACGTCGGCCCCCACTTGATCCTTCCCCCCACTCTGTGTCACAGGCAATTATGGGGAGTATGAGGGAGAGATGACGTCTAGTATTACACCTCGCCCTTCCACTGGATATCTATCACCAGGATCTGAGCCTCTGCAGAGCTCTGTATGCACAGGCCGGTCGTGTGGGTCCACATCACTTGCTTCAGTATCTGCAATCTTAACACCCTTTCTCTCGCCTCTTCTCTCCTCCCCTTCCTTGCTCTTCTCGCACACAGCATCCGGTCACACACACACACACATTCACTTCTAGACTACATGAACGCTGAAAGGCTGAGCATTGGTGAGTGCAGAGAATGGAGGAGGGCGAGGGTGGCGCACTTTTTCTGACTCCATCAGAGTGTGCTGCGATGTTGTGGGAGTTACTTCACATGTCTGACCCCGGGAGTGTAATGGGATAATATTTAGGGAGCTTCACTGGTTATCTGACCCGGGAACTGTTTGGTAGGACGGTTTGGAGGAAGCTTCACTCCCTGTCTGACAGCGGGATTTTGTGATGGGACGGTGCGGAGGGAGATTCACTCTGTGTCTCACCCCGGGAGTGTGTGATAGGACGGTGTGGAGGGAGATTCACTCTGTGCCTGACCCCGGGAGTGTGTGATGGGACGGTGTGGAGGGTGATTCACTCTGTGTCTGACCCGGGTAGTGTGTGATGGGACGGTGTGGAGGGAACTTCACTCTTTGTCTGACATCTGCAGTGTTTGTTCGGGTGGTCCAGGGGTTATTGTTCTGTTTCTCTGTCTCACTCTACGTCCACACACACACACTCTCTGTCTACCCGCAACTTTCTGTGTCTCTAGCTCCCGCTCCCTCTTTCCCTTTCTACGCGGAGTTTCCTCTCTTTTTCTCTGCTGCCTCTATTTCACACACTCTCTCTAACCCCTCTCTAAGTTTCCGCCGCCCCTCTCCATTTCAGTGATAGACTCCATCCTCTAAACGCATCCCATCTACATCGCCCCCCGCCTCTCCCTACTCTCCCTCGAATCTGTGTCATAGGCAATTCTGGGGAATATGAGGGAGAGATGACGTCCAACATTACACTTCGCTCCTTTCACTGGATATCTATCAGCAGGATCGGAGTCTGTTTACAGCTCAGTATGCACAGGCCGGTCGTGTGGCTTCACACCACTTGCATCAGTATCTGCAATCTTAACACCCTTCCGCTCGCCTCTTCTCTCCACAGCATCCGGTCACACGCACACATACCATCTCTGAGAGGCACATTCACTTCGAGATGTACAAACAAGCTGGATGAACTTAGCAGGTCGGGCAGCATCTGTTGATGCGAGCAGTCAAGATTTTGGGGCGAGACCCTTGTTCACTCCCAAGTATACACTGGCAAGTGTCCTGTCATTTACTTTGTTCTCTGCATTGGAGTTTGTCCTTTCAAAGTGTACAACATCACACTTCTCTGGGTTGAACTGCATCTGCCACATCTCAGCCGACTTCTGCATCCTAACAATGTCTCTCTGCAATCTTCGACAATACTCCACACTATCCATAACACCACCAACCTTTGTGTCGTCTGCAAACTTGCCAACCAACCCTTCTACCCCCAAATCCAGGACGTTAATTAACATCACGAAAAGTAGAGGTCACAGAACCGGTCTTTGAGGGACACCTCTAGTCACAACCGTCCAGTCCTAATGTACTCCCTCCACCACGACCCTCTGCTTTCTGCAGGCAAGCCATTACTGAATGCGACTGGCCAAACTTCCCTAGATTCCATACCTTCTGAATTTTGAATAAGCCTACCGTGTGGTACCGTGTTAAATGCCTTACTAAAATCCTTGTAGATAACATCCGCTGAAATATCCTCAAAAGTCCGGCTTGCTTGCTGACTGTTCCTGATCAGACCATGATTCTCTAAATGCCCATGGATTAATTCTCTAAGAATCTTTTCCAACAGCTTTCCCACCACAGACGTAAGGCTCACTGGTCTTTAATTACCCGGTCTATCCCTAATACCTTTCTTGAACAAAGGGACAACATTCGCCTCCCTCCAGTCCTCCGGTTGCATTCCGGTAGAGAACGAGGACATAAAGATCCTAGCCAGAGGCTCAGCAATCTCTTCCCTCGCCTCGTGGTGAAGCCTGGGAAATATTCCGTCAGGCCCCGGAGACTTATCCGTCCTAACGTATTTTAACAACTCCAACACATCTTCTCCCTTAATATCAACATGCTCCAGAACATCATCTTCACTCATATTGTCCTCACCGTCATCAAGTCCCCTCCCTTTGGTGAATACCGTAGAGAAGGACCTCGCTCACTTCCACAGCCTCCAGGCACTACATCCCACGTTTATCTCTAATCGGCCCTACTTTAACTTCTGTCATCCTTTTCTTCTTCACATAATTGAAGAATGTCTTGGGGATTTTCTTTACTCTGCTCGCCAAGGCCTTCTCATTCCACCTTCTTGCTCTCCTCTGCCCCTTCGTAAGCTTCTTTCTTGCTACCTTGTATTCCTCAATAGACTCATCTGATTCTGACTTCATAAACCTCACGTATGTTGTCTTCTTCGATCTGACTAGATATCTCTCCTGACCTGTAACACATAGTTAATTCACCCGACCATTCTTTATCTTCCTCACCGGGAGAAATCTATCTCTAATTTCCTGCAAGAGATCCTTAAACATCGACCACATGTCCATAGTACACTTCACTGTAAAAACATCATCCCAATTCACACCCACAAGTTCTAGCCTTATAGCCTCATAATTTTCCCTACCCCAATTAAAATTATTCCTGTGCTCTCTGATTCTGTGCTTCTCCGTTTTAATGTTAAAGGCTACGAGCAATGATCGCTTCCCCCAGATGCTCACCCTCTGAGAGATCTATGACCTGACCGGATTCGTTACGTGATACTAGATCTAGTACGGCATTCCCCCCTTGTCGGCCTGTCAAAGTACTGTTACAGGAATCCGTCCTGGACACAGATAACAAACTCTGGCCCGCCTAATCCATTGCAACTACTCAGGTGCCAATCAATATCAGGGAAGTTAAAGTCACCCATGATAACAAAGCTGTTATTTTTACACCTTTCCAGATTCTGCCTCCACTCTGCTCCTCGGTATCTCTACTGCTACCAGGGGACCTATAGAATCCCCCCAGTAGAGTAACTGCTCCCTTCCTGTTCCTGACTTTCACCAATACTGACTCAAAAGAGGATCCTGCGACATTACCCACTCTTTCTGTAGCTATAATAGTATCCCTGACCAGTAATCCCACCCTCCTCCCCTTTTCCCCCCTCTCTATCCCTTTTAATCACTGAAAACCAGGAATATTGAAAATCCTTTCCTGCCCTGGTGCCAGCCAAGTCTCGGTCATGGCCACTACATCATAATTCCATGTATGTATCCAAGCTCTCAGTTCATCACATTTGTTCCTGATGCTTCTTGCATTGAAGTACACGCACTTTAACCCTTCTACCTTACTACCTTTACACTATTTATTCTGCTACTCTTTTCTCAAAACCTCCAGATATGTTAGATCTGGCTTTACTCCATGTTTTTTTCCACTGCTCCATCGCTCCGTGTCCCATTCACCTTGCAATATAGTTCAAACCCTCCCGAACCATGCCAGAAAACCTATCTGCAAGGATATAGCTCCAATTCGAGTTCAGGTGCAACCCATCCAATCTGTACAGGTCCCACCTTCCCCAGAAGAGATGCCAAGGAACCAAAAATCTAAAACCCTGCCCCTTGCCCCAACTCCTAATCCACACACTCATCTGCCATCTCCTCCTATTCTTACCACCACTATCACGAAGCACTGGCAGCAATCCTGAGAACGCCACCCTTGAGGTCCTGTTCTTCAGCCTTTTGCCTAGTTCCCGAAACTAACACGTCTAGATCTCATCCCTCTTCCTGCCTAGGTCGTTGGTCCCAACATGTATCATGTCTTCGATTTGTTTTACCTTTCGTATCAGGATGTCGTGCACCTGGTCAGAGACATCCCGGACCCTGGCACACGAGAATCAGCAAAGCATGCCGGTGTCCTTCTCACCTCCACAAAATCTCCTGTCTGCTCCCCTGACTATAGAGTCTCCAATGACGACAGCTCTCCTCTTCTTCCTTCCATTCTTCTGCACCACAGGGTCAGACTTAGTGCCGGAGGCCCTGCCACTGTGTCTCACCCCTGGTCGGGCGCCCTCGCCAGCAGTATCCACGAGGGTATATTTTTCCTCAGGGGAATGGCTACAGGGGTGCTCTGCACTATTTGTCTACTCACCGTCGCTTTCTGTCCTCTGACTGTCACTCAACGACCTGCTTCCCGCAACCTAGGTGTGACTACCTCCCTGTAGCTCTCCTCAATGACTGCCTTATTCTCCCTCATGCGTCGAAGGTCATCCAGCTGTTGCTCCAGATTCCTGACGCGGTCTTCCATATCGGCCAGCCGCAAGTACTTCTGGCAGATGTGACTCTGAGGGAGAGGGGAGATCCTCCAATACTGACACATCTCATATGAGAGGCACATCGCCGTCTCAGGAGACATTGTAAAGCCTAACTGGCAGCAAGCTCGTCTTCATCTTTTCTCGGTAAAACTTCTCGGGTCAGAGACTCAAATCTCCACTCCTTCACTGCCCTACTGACTCACTGGCCGCTCCGCTTAAGCAACCCCTCTATTTATTTCCAAACCATAGAACATTACAACACAGAAAAAGACCTTTCGGCATTCTTGGCCGTGCCGAACCATTTTACTGTCTAGTCCCACTGAGCTGCACCTATACCCTATCCCTCCATGCCCCTCTCATCCATGGACCTGTCCAAGTTTTTTCTTAAATGTTAAAAGTCTGTCCGCATTTACCACTTCATCTGGCAGCTCATTCCACACTCCCACCACTCTCTGTGTGAAAAAGCCCCCCACCACCTAATATTCCCTTTAAACATTTCCCCCTTCAACCTTAACCCATGTCTTCTGTTTGTTTTTGTTCTCCCCTAGCCTCAGTGGAAACAACCTGCTTGCATTCTCTTTAACTACACCTATCATAATTGCACAGAGCTCTATCAAATTTCCCCTCATTCTTCTACGCTCCAGCGAATAAAGTCCTAACCTATTCAACTTTTCACTGTAACTCAGTTTCTCAAGGCTTGGCAACATCGTATTAAAACTTCTCCGCACTTTCTCCACTTTATTAATATTCTTCCTGTAATTCGGTGACCAAAACTGCACACAGTACTCCAAATCGGGCCTCACCAGTGCCCTATGCAACCTCCCCATAACATTCAAACTCTTACACTCAGTATTTTGATTTATAAAGGCCAATGTACCAAAAGCTCTCTTTACGACCCTGCGCACCTGTGAAGCCACTTTTATGGAATTTAGTTTCTGTATTCCCAGATCCCTCTGTTCTACTACACTCCTCAGTGCCCTATCATTTACCTTGTATGTTCTACCTTGTTTTTTTTTCTTCCAAAGTGCCATACCTCACACGTGTCTATAATAAACTCAATCTGCCATCTTTCAGCCCATTTTTTCAGCTGGTCCAAATCCCTCTGCAAGCTTAGAAAACCCTTCCTCTCTGTCCACTACACCTCCAATCTTTCTATCATCAGCAAATTTGCTGATCCAATTTGCCGCATCATCATCCAGATCATTGATATAGATGGCAAATGGACCCAGCACTGATCCCTGTGGCACACCACTTGTCACAGGCCTCCACTCAGAGAATCAATCCTCCACTACCACTCTCTGACTTCTCCTATTGAGCCAATGTCTAATCGAATTTACTGCCTCACCATGTATACCTCGCGAGTGAATCGTCCTAACTAACCTCCCCTGCGGGACCCTGTCGAAGGCCTTACTGAAGTCCATGTTGACAACATCAACTGCCTTTCGTTCATCCACTTTCTTATAACCTCCTGGAAAAACTCTAATAGATTTGTTAAACATGATGTACCACGCACTAAGACGTTTGACTGTCCCTAATAAGTACCAGTCTATCTAGATACTTGTAGATCCTACCAATTAGTACTCCTTCCAATACTTTACCGACAACCGACGTCAAACTTACCAGCCTATTATTTCCCTGGTTACTTTTAGGGCCTTCTTTAAACAATGGAACAAGAAGAGCTGTCCTCCAATCATCCGGCACCTCACCCGCAGACACAGACATTTTAATTATATTTGCAGGGCCCCTGCAATTTCAACACTAGTCTCCTTCAACGTCCGGAGAAATACCCTGCCAGGTCCTGGGGCTTTATCTACTCTGATTTGCCTCGATAACAAGCAGCTCCACCTCTTCAATCTGTAAAGGTTCAATAACCACATTACTTGTTTGCCTTATTGCCATTGACTCCATTCCAGTTTCCTTAGTAAATACAGATGCAAAAAAAAAAAATTTAATATCTCTCCTATTTATTTTGTTTCCATACATAGCCGACTACTCTGATCTTCAAAAGGACAAATTTTATCCCTTGCTATCCTTTTGCTCTTAATATACTTGTAGAAACTCTTTGGATTATCCTTCAACTTGACTGCCAAAGCTACCTCATGTCTTCTTTTAGCTCTGCTAAATTCGTACTTATTTTTTTTTCTCACTTTTATAGTCTCGGGTAACTTCCTCCCTGTTTCCTATACTTGTCAAACATCTTTCTCTTCTTCTTTATGAGTTCCAATATCCCTAATGGACCAAGTGTCCATATTCTTATTCATGTTTCCTTTAATCCTGGCTCGAACATACAAGCTCTGTATTCTCAATAATTCTCCTTGGAAGGCCTCCCACCTACAAACGACATTCTTTCCAGAGAGCAACCTGTCCCAATCCACACTTTTTACATTATTTTCTCCTGTCTTCAAATTAGGCTTTATTCAATTTTAGAAACTCAACCCGAGCGCCTGATCTATCTTTATCCATGATCAAGTTGAAACTAATATTGTTATGATCATTAGAACCAAAATGTACACGTACACCCACTTCCGTCACCTGTCATAACTCTTTTCCTTATTGGAGATCTAATATTGCAACCTCTCTAGTCGATACCTCTATATATTGATTCAGAAAACTTTCCTGAACATCTTTTACAAATTCCAACCTGTCTAGACTTTTAACAGTATGGGAGTCACAAACAATATGTGGAAAATTAAAATCCCCTGCTATCACAACTTTATGTTTACTGGCGTTGTCTGCTGTCTCTCTACAGATTTGTCCTCGAATTCTCGCTGACTCTTGGTTGGTCTATAATACAACCCTATTGAGAGAGGGAGTGAGTGTAGCAGACGAAAGTAGGAGGGAGAGGGCAAAAGGAAAAGAGGAACGATGTGGCGCAAGAGAAGGGGGAGGGTTGGGTGGAGGAGGAAGGAAAAGAGGGATGGATAGAGGGCGACGGAGGGGGAAGGCGGCTAATGGGAATGAGAGAGATTCTGACAGACGGTTGGAAGTCCCGGGCTGAATGTTACAAATTTCCCAAACTCCACCTTCCACCCCCACGGCAAACCACGAAAAAGCGAAATGTAGGGGGATAATGCAGGGAACTGTGGTCTGTGGGCAAACGGTATATGGGCGGGTGGGGGGTATCTCCAGTCTGGGGTAATACGGGTGTCGGTGGTGGAGAGGAGAAAGAGAGAGCGGCAGACAAATGGGGGAGTGAGTAGAGATAGTGGGGAAGAGTTGAGAGTGGGGGAAGGTGGGAGAGAAGGGAAGAGAAGAGTGGTGGAGGCAATGGGGTGAGAGAGAAGAGACAGAGAGGCAGACTGAGTGAGGGAGTTAGACAGAGAGATAGAAAGAGCGAGAGACAGAGAGAGGGAAACTGTGTGTGTGTGTGAGAGAGAGAGAGAGAGAGAGAGAGAGAGAGAGAGAGAGAGAGAGAGAGAGAGAAAGAGAGAGAGAGAGAGAGAGAGAGAGAGAGAGAGAGAGAGAGAGAGAGAGAGAGAGAGAGAGAGAGAGAGAGAGCCATGGAATAAAGAAGCGAGTAATGAGTGCGCAACTGGAAGGGAGGGACGAGGTAACAATGTGAAGGGCACGAGTGGAGGGATGCAGTTCACGTTAGTCGGTGGGAGGCGGAGCTCATTAACCTCGGTGGGGTTTGGCTGTTTGTCCTGGGGCCGTGGTTTCCTGCAGTCTGAAGCCCCGGCGATAAGCAGGTGTAGTGGGAACGTCCTTCGCGCAAACCAGGAACAAGCCGGGGGATGTAAATCTCCAGAACAACAGGGACTCTGTAAGAGGGAAACAAATCACTCCGACATTCTTTCCACAACCCTCCTTCTCTACCTCCCTCCTTCCATTCCTTTCGTCTCTCTTCCCATTCGACTACTCTCTCTCTCTCATCGTCTACCTAACTTTTCCCTCATCCTTCCCATTCTTGAACACTTTCTTCTCTGTAAAACGTTCTCTCTATTCCTAACCTCCTCTCCGCTCCTCTCATCCATCTCTCTCCTTCTCTTCCTCCCGTTTACAGGCCCCCACATTTCTCCCCCTCTCTCTCAAACGCCTCTCCCTCTATTTCGCTACCCATCTACTTGCGTTTTCTCATCACCATCGCTCTTATTTTCCCTTCCCTCTTACCTCTCTCCCATGATTTCCCTCTACCGTTCCACCCACTCAGTCCACTGTTTCCCAATTCTCTCTCCGTCGACACGCTATCTCCCCCTCTCTCCCTCCCCCTCTTTCTCCCCACTCTTACTACTGCCACTCTTATCCCTGTGGGCCACCATCTCGCACACTCTCAATCCCTCTCCACGGCACCTCCCCACCACGTGCTCTCGATTACTCTCTATCAGCCGCTCAGCTCGTTTTTCTTGGTGTCTGTCGGACTCCCGTGTCAAAACAGGCTTCCTTTGACAACGGTTACTTCACCTTCCTGAGCTCAGAGTCACAGAGAATCCTCGACAGAATGGACGACAGCGAGACTTACGTGAATGTGAAATTCACAAAAACGGACACAGAGACTCCTTTCCGAGGTAAGTGGGGCAGAGAGATGGAGGGAGGGAGTTTCACTCTGTGTCTGACCCCGGGAGTGTGTGATGGGACGGTGTGGAGGGAGTTTCACTCTGTGTCTGACCCCGGGAGTGTGTGATGGGACGGTGTGGAGGGAGCCCTCAGAAATATATATTTTAATCCCCTCTTGTCCCTTCGCTCTCCTCTCCATCCTTTCACTCTGCACAAGCCTTATCACTTTCTCCCTTCTCTCTCCCTTTCCCTCTCACGTCATTCTTCTTTTATTCCTCTCTTCTCCCTTCTATCCCTCTTTTCCCATCTCATCCAAACTCCACTCTCTTGTCCTCACTCTGCCCCTTCTCCCTCATCACCCACTCTCTTTCCCACTCTCCCGTCTTCCCATGCTGTTCTCTTTCTCTTGTTCCCCTCTAACGGCCCCTTCCCACTCTCTCCTTCCTTCAACCACACACATCTTCATTACTCCTCTCCCCTGCCCTCTCTCACGCTTTCCGTCCCTCTATTCCCTCTCTCCCACTCTCTCTCCCTTTCCTTCCCTCTTTCCCTGCTCCTTTGCATCCCTCGCGCCAATACACCATCCGCCTTCTTAACCACAGAGTCAACCTGCGCAGCTGCTTTGAGCTCGGACCCCAAGATCCCTCTGATTCTCCACATCGCCAAGGGTCTTACCATTAATACGATATTCTGTCATCGTATTTGACCTATCAAAATGAACCACCTCACACTTAACTGGGTTGAAATCCACCTGCCGCTTCTCAGCCCGGTTTTGAATCATATCAATTCCCCGCTGTTATGTCTGACAGCCCTCCAACTATCCACAACACCCAAACATTGTGTCAACAGCAAACCTGCTAACCCATCCCTCCACATCTTCCTCCAGTTCACTTATTAAAGTCACGAAGAATAAGGGTCCCAGAACAGATCACTGATGGACTCCACTGGTGACCGACTCCTATGCAGAATATGACCCATCTACAACCAGTCTTTGCCTTCTGTGGGCAAGCCAGTTATGGATCCACAAAGCAATATCCCCTTGGATCCCATTCCTCCTTACTTTCGCAGTAAGCGTTGCATGGGGTACCTTATAAAATGCTTTGCTGAAATCCATATACACCACATCAACTCCTCTTCCTTCGTCAATGTGTTTAGTCGCATCCCCACAAAAAATTCAATCAGTCTCGTAAGGCACGATCTGCCCTTTACAAAGCCATGCTGGCAACTCCTAACCATATCATACCTCTCCAAATGTGCATAAATCCTGACTCTCAGGATCCTCTCCATCAACTTACTAACAGCTGAGGTGAGACTCACTGGTCTATAATTTCCTGGGCTATCTCTTCTCCATTTCTTAAATAAAGGAACAACATCCACAACCCTCCAATCCTCCGGAACCTCTCACGTCTTCATTGATAATGCAAAGATCAGCACCAGAGCCACTGCAATCGCTTCCCTCGCCTCCTACAGTATCCCGGGGTATATTTCGTCTGGTACCGGCGACCTATCCGATTTGATGCTTTCCAAAAGCTCCATTACATCATCTTTTGTATCATCTACATGCTCAGGCTTTTAAGCCTGCTGCAAGTAATCACTACAATCACTAAGATACTGAAGTACAGTATTCATTAAATAACTCCTATTGTTTTATTAAATATTTATTGTGATCTTATGGTCGTATGGTCTCTCCACAGCTGCGCAAGAACGGGAGTCGAAAGTGAAGATCGAAAATAGACCGTACCGTCTGATCTGCTTACTCTGCCTAGTTACGTCTGCCCTCATCGTGATTGTGGCCGGTCTCTCGATCCATAGTGAGTGGAACGGTCTCCGGGTGGAGTCAGACCGTAAATAAAGAGAGTGGAATATGTTGAGATTGTAAAACGCAACTGTGAAACCAACACTTCTCACACCGTAACACCGATGGAAGAAGGCAGCATACATGAGGTATAGGAAACAAGGATCAGATGGGTCTATTGAGAAACATAGGGTAGCAAGAAAAGAGACGAAGAAGGAGCTGTGGACAGAAAGAATGGAGCAAGAGAAGGCCTTGGTGAGGAGGGTAAAGGAAATTCCCAAGGCATTCCTCAATTCCCGGACGTCCACATCTGCGCCAGGTGTGTCGAACTGCAGCTCCTGAGGGACCGAGTTAGGGAACTGGAGCTGCAGCTCGATGACCTTCGCCTGGTCAGGGAGAGTGAGGAGGTGATAGAGAGGAGTTACAGGCAGGTGGTCACTCTGAGGCCACGGGAGGCAGATAGGTGGGTCACGGTCAGGAAGGGGAAGGGGCAGGTACTAGAGAGTACCCCAGTGGCTGTACCCCTTGACAATAAGTACTCATGTTTGAGTACTGTTGGGGGGGACAGCCTACCTGGAGGAAGTGACAGTGGCCGGGCTTCCGGCACAGAGGACGGCCCTGTAGCTCAGAAGGGTAGGGATAGAAGAAAGAGGACCATAGTAATAGGGGACTCGATAGTCAGGGGTTCAGACAGGCGGTTCTGTAGAGGTGATCGGGAGTCCCGGATGATAGTTTGCCTCCCTGGTGCCAGGGTCCGGGACGTTTCTGATCGCGTCCAAGATATCCTGAAGTGGGAGGGTGAGGAGCCAGAGGTCGTGGTACATGTAGGTACCAATGACATAGGTAGGAAAGGGGAAGAGGTCCTGAAACTAGAGTATAGGGAGTTAGGAAGGCAGTTAAGAAGAAGGACCGCAAAGGTAGTAATCTCGGGATTACTGCCTGTGCCACGCGACAGTGAGAGTAGGAATGGAATTAGGTGGAGGATGAATGCGTGGTTGACGGATTGGAGCAGGGGGCAGGGATTCAAATTTCTGGATCATTTGGACCTGTTCTGGGGCAGGCGTGACCTGTTCAAGAAGGACGGGTTACACTTGAATCCTGGGGGGACCAATATCCTAGCTGGGAGGTTTGCTAGGGCTACAGGGCAGACTTTAAACTAGTAAGATGGGGGGGGGGCGGAAATCAATTTGAGGAAACTATGGGAGAGGAGGTTAGTTCACCAGTAGAGCAAGTAAGTAGACAGTGTGTGAGGGAGGAAGGGCAGGTGATGGAGAAGGGATGCGCTCAGCCCGAAGTTGTAGGGGAGAAGAAAGAAAAGTATAATAAATTTGAATGCATTGCTAGGGACGAAAAGAGAGGAGGAGGTGGAGAGTATCTTAAATGTATCTATTTTAATGCTAGGAGCATTGTAAGAAAGGTGGATGAGCTTAAAGTGTGGATTGATACCTGGAATTATGATGTTGTAGCTATTAGTGAAACATGGTTGCAGGAAGGGTGTGATTGGCAACTAAATATTCCTGGATTTAGTTGTTTCAGGTGTGATAGAGTAGGAGGGGCCAGAGGAGGAGGTGTAGCATTGCTTGTCCGAGAAAATCTTATGGCGGTGCTTTGGAAGGATAGATTACAGAGCTCCTCTAGGGAGGTTATTTGGGTGGAATTGAGGAATGGGAAAGGTGTAGTAACACTGATAGGAGTGTATTATAGGCCACCTAATGGGGAGCGTGAGTTGGAAGATCAAATGTGTAAGGAGAGCAGATATTTGTAGTAAGCACAAGGTGGTGATTGTAGGAGATTTTAATTTTCCACACATAGATTGGGAAGCTCATTCTGTAAAAGGGCTGGATGGTTTAGAGTTTGTGAAATGTGTGCAGGATAGTTTTTTGCAACTATACATAGAAGTACCGACTAGAGATGGGACAGTGTTGGATCTCCTGTTAGGGAATGTGATAGGTCAGCTGACAGATGTATGTGTTGGGGAGCACTTCGGGTTCAGTGATCACAATAGCATTAGCTTCAATATAAATATGGAGAAGGACAGGACTGGACCTAGAGTTGAGATTTTTGATTGGAGAAAGGTTAACTTTGAGGAGATGCGCAGGGATTTAGAGAGAGTGGATTGGGTCAAGTTGTTTTATGGGAAGGTTGTAATAGAGAAATGGAGGTCATTTAAGGGTGAAATTATGAGGGTACAGAATCTTTATGTTCCTGTTCGGTTGAAAGGAAAGGTTAAAGGTTTGAAAGCGCCATGGTTTTCAAGGGATATTAGAAACTTGGTTCGAAAAAAGAGGGATGTCTACAATAGATATAGGCAGCATGGAGTAAAGGAATTGCTCGAGGAATATAAAGAATGTAAAAGGAAACTTAAGAAAGAGATTAGAAAAGCTAAAAGAAGTTACGAGTTTGGTTTGGCAAATAAGGTGGAAGTAAATCCGAAAGGCTTCTACAGTTATATTAAAAGCAAGAGGATAGTGAGGGATAAAATTGGTCCCTTAGAGAATCAGGGTGGTGAGCTATGTGTGGAGCCGAGGGAGATGGGAGAGATTTTGAACGATTTATTCTCTTCGGTATTCACTAAGGAGAAGGATATTGAATGGTGTAAGGTGTGGGAAACAAGTAAGGAAGTTATGGAACCTATGACAATTAAAGAGGTGGAAGTACTGGCGCTTTTAAGAAATTTAAAAGTGGATAAATCTCCGGGTCCTGACCGGATATTCCCCAGGACCTTGAGGGAAGTTTGTGTAGAGATAGCAGGAGCTCTGACGGAGATCTTTCAGATGTCATTAGAAACGGGGATTGTGCCGGAGGATTGGCGTATTGCTCATATGGTTCCATTGTTTAAAGAGGGTTCCAGAAGTAAGGCTGGCAATTATAGACCTGTCAGTTTGACATCAGTGGTGGGTAAATTAATGGAAAGTATTCTTAGAGATAGTATTTATAATTATCTGGATACAGGACCTGATTAGGAGTAGCCAGCATGGATTTGTGCGTGGAAGGTCATGTTTGACAAACCTTATTGAATTTTTTGAAGTAGTTACGAGGAATGTTGACGAGGGTAAGGCAGTGGATGTAGTCTATATGGCCTTCAGCAAGGCCTTTGACAAAGTTCCACATGGAAGGTTAGTTAAGAAGGTTCAGTCGTTAGGTATTAATGCTGGAGTAATAAAATGGATTCAACAGTGGCTAGATGGGAGATGCCAGAGAGTAGTGGTGGATAATTGTTTATCGGGATGGAGGCCGGTGACTAGCGGGGTGCCTCAGGGATCTGTATTGGGCCCAATGTTGTTTGTAATATACATAAATGATCTGGATGATGGGGTGTTAAATTGGATTAGTAAGTATGCTGATGATACTAAGGTAGGAGATGTTGTGGATAATGAGGTGGGTTTTCAAAGCTTGCAGGGAGATTTATGCCAGTTAGAAGAATGGGCTGAACATTGCCAGATGGAGTTTAATGCTGAGAAGTGTGAGGTTCTACATTTTGGCAGGAATAATCCAAATAGAACATACAGGGTAAATGGTAGGGCATTGAGGAATGCAGTGGAACAGAGAGATCTAGGAATAACAGTGCATAGTTCCCTGAAGGTGGAGTCTCATGTAGATAGGGTGGTGAAGAAGGCTTTTGGAACGCTGGCCTTTATAAATCAGAGCATTGAGTGCAGAAGTTGGGATGTAATGTTAAAATTGTACAAGGCATTGGTGAGGCCAAATTTGGAATATTGTGTACAGTTCTGGTCACCGAATTATAGGAAAGATATCAATAAATTAGAAAGAGTGCAGAGACGATTTACTAGGATGCTACCTGGGTTTCAGCACAAGTTACAGAGAAAGGTTGAACAAGTTAGGTCTCTATTCATTGGAGCGTAGAAGGTTGAGGGGGGATTTGATCGAGGTATTTAAAATGTTGAGAGGGGTAGATAGAGTTGACGTGAATAGGCTGTTTCCATTGAGAGTAGGGGAGATTCAAACGAGAGGACATGATTTGAGAGTTAGGGGGCAAAAGTTTAAGGGAAACACGAGGGGGTATTTCTTTACTCAGAGAGTGATAGCTGTGTGGAATGAGCTTCCTGTAGAAGTAGTAGAGGCCAGTTCAGTTGTGTCATTTAAGGTAAAATTGGGTAGGTATATGGACAGGAAAGGAGTGGAGGGTTATGGGCTGAGTGCGGGTAGGTGGGACTAGGTGAGATTAAGAGTTCGGCACGGACTAGGAGGGCCGGAATGGCCTGTTTCCGTGCTGTGATTGTTATATGGTTAATTTTGTGAAGAACTAAGCGATGACAGGAGTAAAGTCAGGACCGATTAGAGATAAAAGTGGGAAAATGTGCCTGGAGATTGTGGAAGTTAGCTAGATCCTCAAAGAATACATCTCTTCGGTATTCACCAATGAGAAGGAACTTGATGACGGTGAGGACAATATGAGGGAGTTTGACATTCTGGAGCATGTTGATATTAGGGGAGAGAAGCTGTTGTAGTTGTTAAAATAAATTACGACGGACCAATCCCCGGGGCCTGACGGAATAATCCCCAGGCTGCTTCACGAAGGGAGGGAAGAGATTGCTGAGCCTCTGGCTAGGATCGTTATGTCCTCGTTGTCTACGGGAATTTTAAGGGAGGATTGGAGAGAGGCGATTATTTTCCTCTTGTTAAAATAATTTAGTCGGGATAGTCCGAGTAATTTTAGCCCATTGAGCCTTACGTCTGTTTTGGGAAAGCTTTTGGAAATGATTCTTAGAGATAGAATCTATGGGCATTTAGAGAATCATGGTCTGAAAAGGAACAGTCAGCATGGCTTTGTGAATGGCAGATCGTGTCTAACAAGCCTGATTGGATTATTTGAGGAGGTGACCAGGCATATAGATGAGGATTGTGCAGTGGATGTGATATACATGGAATTTAGTAAGGCATTTGGCAAGGTTCCACGCGGTAGGCTTATTTAGAAAGTCAGAAGGCATGGAATCCAGGGAGGTTTGGCCAGGTGGATTCAGGAATTGGCTTGCCTACAGAAGACATATGGTTGTGGTGTAGGGAGTACATTCAGATTGGAGGGTTGTGACTAGTGGTGTCCCACAAGGATCTGTTCTGGGTCTTCTACGTTTCGTGATTTTTATAAATGACTTGGATGTGGGGGGAGAAGTGTGCATTGGCAAGTTTGTAGGCGCCACAGAGATTGGTGGTATTGTAGATAGTGTAGAGGATTATCGAAGATTGCAGAGAAACATTGATAAGATGCAGAAGTGGGCTGAAAAGTGGTAGATGGAGTTCAACCCGGAGAAGTGTGAGAAGTGTGAGTTTGGAAGGACAAACTCCACGGCAGAGTACAAAGTAAATGGCAGGATACTTGGCAGTGCGGAGGAGCATAGGGATCTGGGGGTACATGTCCCCAGATCCCTGAAAGTTACCTCACAGGTAGATAGAGTAGTTAGGAAAGTTTTTGGGGTGTTAGCTTTCAAAAGTCGATGGATAAAGTTTAAGAGACGCGATGTAATGATGCAGCTCTATAAAACTCTAGTTAAGCCACACTTGGAGTGCTGTGTCCAGTTCTGATCTTCTCACTATAGGACAAGGTTCGACACGGTAGAGCTTATTTAGAAAGTCAGAAGGCATGAGATCCAGGGACGCTTGGCCAGATGGATTCAGAAGTGGCTTGCCTGGAGAAAGCAGAGTGCCGTGGCGGAGGGAGTACATTCGGATTGGAGTTCCGTGACTAGTGATGTTCCACAAGGATCGGTTCTAGTACCTCTGCTTTTCGTGATTTTATTAACGACATGGATGTGGGGGTAGAAGGGTGGGTTGGAAAGTGTGGAGACGGCACAAAGTTTGGTGGTCTTTTGAATAGTGTTAAGGATTGTTGAAGATTGCAGAGAGACAATGATAAGATGCAATATTGCGCTGAGAATTAGCAGATGGAATTCAACCCGCAGAAGTGTGAGTTGGTACACTTTGGAAGGACAAACTCCAAGGCAGAGTTCAAAGTAAATGGCAGGATACTTGGATACTTGGTAGTGTGGAGGAGCAGAGGGATCTGGGGGTACATGTCC
Organism: Hemitrygon akajei; assembly: GCF_048418815.1. Classification (NCBI taxonomy): domain Eukaryota; kingdom Metazoa; phylum Chordata; class Chondrichthyes; order Myliobatiformes; family Dasyatidae; genus Hemitrygon; species Hemitrygon akajei. The sequence continues at coordinate 738,853 of NW_027332055.1, forward strand.
ACAGATCCCTGAAAGTTGCCTCACAGGTAGATAGTGCAGTTAAGAACGCTTATTGTTGTTTGCTTTCATAAGTCGAGGAATAGAGTTTAAGAGTCGCGAGGTAATGATGCAGCTCCATAAAACTCTGGTGAGACCACACCTGGAGTGCTGTGTCCAGTTCTGATCGCCTCACTATAGGAAGGTTGTGGAAACATTAGAAAGGGTACAGAGGAGATTTACCAGGCTGTTGCCTGGTTTAGAGAGTATGCATTATGATCAGAGATGAAGGGAGCTAGGGCTTTACTCTTTGTTGGAGAGAAGGACGATGAGAAGAGACAAGATAGATGTATACAAGACATAAAGAGAAATAGAGTGGACAGCCAGCACCTCTTCCCCAGGGCACCACTGCTCAATACAAGAGGACATGGGGTTAAGGTAAGGGATGGTAAGGTTCAAGGGGGATATTAGAGGAAGTTATTTTACTCAGAAAGTGGTTGGTGCTCTTCCTGAGTCAGTGGTGTAGGCAGATACACGAGTGATATTTAATATTTAATAGCATACTAGACAGGTATATGGAGGGGTTTAAGGTGGTGGGTTACATGGGAGGCAGCTTTGAAGGGGTCGGCACAAAATTTTGGGCCGAAGGGCCATAAGTGTGCTGTACTATGCTATGTTCTATAACACGGATGCACCCCAAACCGTGATTAAAAAATACATTCTTTATCGTAACAGAATCAAGACTCTTGCTGACACAGACACGCCATTCACCATAACATCGACAATGCTGTTACAGTAGCACGGTCACGACCTTCACCGAGACACAGATACACTCCAGACCACGACACTGACCTGACCGTCGCTGTGACACAAACGATACTGACGCAGACCTCTATTGTAACGTCAACAAAACCTCAGCTTGACACATTCGACGCCTCTCACTGTGCCACTATCACCACCTTCACTATGACACCCTTCACCGTGACACTGACACAACGTTCCCTGTGACCCGCTCGGTAGCGTGACGCTGACTCACGTGTCACTGCAAACGCTAAACATCCTTCACCATCTCTCTCAGTATCACAGATTCGTCAGTCTAAGGTCACCTGCGACCGAAGCTGTCATGAGATAAACTCAACCGTTGAATCCAAGGCTTCTCTGTTCAACTCTAATCTATCCGATCTTAACCGACTGCACAACGATCTCCGTCACCAGTTCACTGAGGTGGAAACGAAGTACAGATCTGTCAACGAAACCAAGGCTCAAATCTGTGAATTGTTGACCAGCAGAAGAGGTGAGGCATTATCCCCCTCTTTCACCCGCTCCTCATCACAGGGCAGGCATGGAGAGAGGAAGCGTCACTCTGTGCTTGGCATCGGAAGTGTGTGAAGAGATGGTGTGGAGGGTGATTAACTGTCTGTTTGACACAGTGAGTGTGTGATGGGGCTGCATGGAGGGAGTTTCCCTCTGTCACTGAATCCAGGAGAGTGTGATGGGACGTTGTGGATGTGAATTCACTCTGTGTCTGAACACGGGATTGTGAGACGTAACATTACAGCTTCACGGTATGTCTCACTCCGGGAATGTCTGGTGGGACAGTATGGATTCAGCTTCACTCTGTGTCTGATAGCGGGATTGTGTGATGGGACAGTGCCCAGAGAGATTCACCCAATGTCTGACGCTTGATATGTGTTATGGCACCGTGGCGAGAGGGTTTCACTCTGAATCCGGGAGTGTGCGACTTTGATCCAGGGAGGGTGTGATGCGATGGTGTGGAGGGAGATTCGCTCTGTGTCTCACACGGGGAGGGTGTGGAGGGAGGCTCACTCTGTGTCTGACCCCGGGAGTGTGTGATGGGACGGTATGGTAGGAGATTCACTCTGTGTCTGACCCCGGGAGTGTGTGATGGGACGGTGTAGAGGGAGTTTCACTCTGTGTCTGACCCCGGGAGTGTGTGATGGGACGGTGTGGAGGGAGATTCACTCTGTGTCTGACCCCAGGAGTGTGTGATGGGACGGTGTGGAGGGAGATTCACTCTGTGTCTGACCCCGGGAGTGTGTGATGGGACGGTGTGGAGGGAGATTCACTCTGTGTCTGACCCCTGGAGTGTGTGATGGGACGGTGTAGAGGGAGATTCACTCTGTGTCTGACCCCGGGAGTGTGTGATGGGACGGTGTGGAGGGAGATTCTCTCTGTGTCTGACCCCTGGAGTGTGTGATGGGACGGTGTGGAGGGAGATTCTCTCTGTGTCTGACCCCGGGAGTGTGTGATGGGACGGTGTGGAGGGAGATTCACTCTGTGTCTGACCCCTGGAGTGTGTGATGGGACAGTGTAGAGGGAGATTCACTCTGTGTCTGACCCCGGGAGTATGTGATGGGACGGTGTGGAGGGAGATTCCCTCCGTGTCTGACCCCTGGAGTGTGTGATGGGACGGTGTGGAGGGTGATTCACTCTGTGTCTGACCCCTGGAGTGTGTGATGGGACGGTGTGGAGGGAGATTCACTCTGTGTCTGACCCCTGGAGTGTGTGATGTGACGGTGTGGTGAAGCTCCGCTCTGGGTCTGACCCCGGGAGGGTGTGATGGGACCGTGTGGAGGGAGATTCACTCTGTGTCTGACCCCGGGAGTGTGTGATGGGGCGATGTGGAGGGAGATTCACTCTGTGTCTGACCCCGGGATTGTGTGCTGGCACGTTGTGGAGGGAGATTCACTCTGTGTCTGACCCCGGGAGTGTGTGCTGGGACGTGCCGGTGCCGAAGCGCTTTATCTCTCTATCCCCCCACATCTCTCTCTAGGGATCCCTTTTCTATGTCTGTCTTCCGTTGGATGTAATGGACGGTACGCAGTGAGACTTACTGTTCCTTGTTCCTCATTTCCAGAACAAGGGTGTTACCAGGATTGGATCAGAAATGAAAACCGGTCTTATTTTATATCCACGGTTAACACTTCCTTCGATGAAGCGAAGCAGTATTGTTCGAACTCTTATTCTAAACTTCTTGAAATAAATTCAGCAGAAGAAGAGGTACGTCTCAGATCGATGGAAGATATATCTACACCAGAGGGAAGCTCCCTCCACACCGTTTGATCGCTCACTTCCGGGGTCAGACACAGAGTGAAGCTCCCTCCTTCTAATCCCAGCACACACTCCCGGTGCAGAAACTGAGTGAATCTCCTACACATGGTCCCTTCGCATATTTCCGGAGTCAGACACAGAGTGAATCTCCCTCCATACGGTCTCATCACACTCTCCCGGGGTCAGACGCAGAGTGAGGCTCCCTCCATACGGTCTCATCACACACGCCTGGGGTCAGACGCAGAGTGAGGCTCCCCTCACACCGTCCCATCACACACTCCCGGGGTCAGAATCAGAGTGAATCTCCCTCCACTCCGTGCCATCTTATTCTACTGTGGTGAGGCATGGAATTAAGCTCCCACAACACCATCCCTTCAAATCTCCTGGGGTCAGTCATTAAGGAACGCTCCTTAAATTTAGCTCGAATTCAATCGTTAATGATAGCGATTTAATTTCACAGAAATTTGTGGTGAAAGCTGTACGCGACCAAGGCATTTCATACTGGATTGGAAAATGCAAAGACGGGTGAGATTTAGGATCTTGCAAGTTTCTGAGATGAAAGTGGGTCGTCGGATTGATACAGGTTGCGAGAAGCGAGTGGGCAGTGGATTTATTTTGGGGACTGGCACAGGCTGCGGGAAGGTTGTGTGCAGTGATATTAGTTTGTGGTCACACACGAGTTGCTAAAGGGAGTGGACATTGGTATGAGCTTGCTGACTGACCAGGGCTGTGGGGAGAGAGTGGGCAGTCGTGGCATTTTGGAGACAGAGAAAGTTCTGCGGTGAGAGAATGGGCAATTGGATTAAAATTACCATAACCATATAACTATACAACAATTACAGCACGGAAACAGGCCATTCCGGCCCTTCTAGACCATGCCGAAAGCTTACTCACACCTAGTCCCACCTACCTGCACTCAGCCGATAAACCTCCATTCAAATCCTGTCCAAAAACCTAACTTTTTTTTTAAATGACAAAATCAAACGAGTCTACTACTTCTACTGTAAGCTCGTTCCACACTGCTACCACTCTCTGAGTAAAGAAATACCCCCTGGTGTTGCCCCAAAACTTTTGCCTACTCATGTCCCCTTGTTTGAATCTCCCGACTCTCAATGGAAAACGGCTACATCAACTCTATCTAACGCACTCATAATTTTGAATACCTCTATCAATACCCCTCTCACCCTTCTAAGCTCCAAGGAATAAAGACCTAACTTGTTCAACCTTTCTCTGTAACTTAGGTGCTGAAACCCAGCAAACGTTCCAGTAAATCTCGTCTGCACTCTATCTATTTTATTGACATCTTTCCTACAATTCGGTGACAGAACTGTACACAAAACTCCAAACTTGGTCTCACCAATGCCTAGTACAATTTTGACATTACATCACAACTCCAATACACATTGCTGTGATTTATAAAGGCCAGCATACTAAAAGCTTTCTTCACCACCCTATCCATATGAAATTCCACCTTCAGGGAACTATGCACCATAATTTCAAGATCACTCTGTTCTACAGATTTCCACAATGCCCTACCAATTTCCATCTATGTCCTACTTTGATGAGTGCTACCAAAATGTAACACCTCACACATAAGTATTGAACTCCATCTGCCATCACTCAGCCCACTCTTCTAACTGGCCTAAATCTCTCTGCAAGCTTTGAAAACTTACTTCATTCTCCACAACAGCAACTATGTTAGTATCATCTGCATATTTACTAATCCAATTTACCACCCAATCATCCAGATCATTAATGGATATGACACACAACATTAGACCCAGTACAGATCCCTGAGGCACACCACTAGTCACCGGCCTCCAACCTGACGAACGGTTATCCACCAGTACTCTCTGGCATCTCCCATCCAGCCACTATTGAATCCATTTTACTACTTCAATATTTATACCGAACGATTGATCCTTCCTAACTAACCTTCTGTGCGGAACCTAGTCAAAGGCCTTAATGAAGTCTATATAGACAATATCTACTGTTTTACCTTCGTCAACTTTCCTAGTAACCTCTTCAAAAAACTCATTAAGAATTGTCAAACATGACTTTCAACGCACAAATCTATTTTAACTGCGCCTGATCAGACCTTGTATACACAGATAATTATATATCATCTCTAAGAATACTTCCCATTAATTTACCCACCACTGACGTCAAACTGACATGCCTATAATTGTTAGGTTTACTCTTAGATTCCTTTTTAAACAATGGAACCACATGAGCAATTCGCCAATCCTCCGGCACCATCCCCGTTTCTAATGACATTTGAAATATTGCTGTCAGAACCCCTGTTATTTCTACACTAACTTCCCTCAGAGTCCTAGGGATATCTTTTCAGGACCCGAAGTCTTATCCACATTTTTATTCTTTAAAAGCTCCAGTACTTCCTCTACTTTAATCATCATAGTTTCTATAACTACCCTACTTGTTTGCATTATACAGTACAATATCCTTCTCCTTCGTGAATACCGATGAAAATAAATTGTTTAAAATCTCCCGCATCTCTTTTGGATCCACACATGGCTGTCCATTCTGATTCTCTAACGGATTCCTCACTATTCCTCACGGATTCTGATTCCTCACTATCCTTTTGCTATTAATATAATTGTAGAAACCCACTGGATGTATTTTCACCTTACTTGCCAAAGCAACCGCATATCTTTTTTTAGCTTACTAATTTCTTTCTTAAGATTCTTTTTACATTCTTTATATTCCTCGAGCACCTCATTTACTCCATGCAGCCTATATTTGTTGTAGATCGCGCACTTTTTCCGAACCAAGTTTCCAATATCGCTTAAAAAAACATGGCTCTCTCAACCTTTTAACCTTTCCTTTCAACCTAACAGGAACATAAAGATTCTGTACCCTCAAATTTTCACCTTTAAATGACCTCCATTTCTCTATTATGTCCTTCCTATAAAGCAAATTTTCCCAATCCGCTCTTTCTAAATCCATTCGCATCTCCTCAAAGAGAGCTTTTCTCCAATCAAAAATCTCAACCCTGGGTCCAGTCCTATCTTTCTTCATAATTATATTGAAAGTAATGGTTTTTTGATCACTGGACCCGAAGTGATCCCCAAATCATACCTCCGTCACCTGACCCATCTCACTCCCTAACAGCAGATCCAACACTGCCCGTTCTCTAGTTGATACCTCTATGTATTGGTGCAAAAAGCAATCATGTATACATTTTAACAGAATCGGCTTCCCAGTCTATGTGTAGATAATTAAAATCTCCCAAAATCACAACCTTGTGCTTACTACAAATATCTGCTATCTCCTTACAGATTTGTTTCTACAATTCTCGCTCCATATTAGGTGGTCTATAATTGTTACTACACCTTTTCCATTCTTCGATTCCACCCAGATAGTCTCCCTAGACGAACCCTCTAATATTTCCTGCCTAACCACAGCTGTAAAATTTTCTCTGGCAAGCAATGCCACACCTCCTAATCTTGCCCCTCCAATTCATTCACACCAGAAGCAACGACATCTCCGAATATTTAGTTGCCAATCACACCCCTCCTGCAACAATGTTTCAGTAACTGCTACAACATCATATTTCCAGGAACTAATCCATGCTCTAAGCTCATCTACCTTTCTTACAATGCTTCAAACATTAAAATAGATGCACTTAAGAAACTCTCCAGCTCTTCCGGTCTGTTTATCCCTAAAGATGCAAACAACTTTATTATCTTTTTTTCCTACTCCCCTACATCTTCGGTCTGAGTGCATCCCTTCTCTATCAGCTGCCTATCCTTCCTCACACACTGTCTACAAGCTTTCTCTATTTGTGAACTACCCTCCTCTCTCCTAGTCTCTTCAAATTGAATCCCACCCCCAGCCATCCCAGTTTAAAGTCTCCCCAGGAGCCATAGCAAATCTCCCGGCCATTAGCCGGCCTAGGATTCAAATGTACCCTGTCCTTTTTGTACAGGGCACGCCTGCCGCAAAAGAGGTCTCAGTGATCCAGAAATTTGAATCACTGTCCCCTGTTCCAATCCTTCAACCACGCTTTTATCCTCCTCCTCATTCCATTTCTAATCTCACTGTCACGTGGCACAGGCAGGAATCCCGAAATTACTACATTTGAGGTCCTTCATCTCAATCCCCTTCCTAAATCCCTATTATCTCCTTTCAGGAGCACTTCCCTTTTCCTACCTACGTCATTGATACCCATATATACCACGATCTTTGGCTCCTCACACTCCCACTTCAGGATATCCTGGTCACGATCAGAAACATCCCGGACCCTGGCACCAGGGAGTCAAACTGCCATCCGGGTTTCCTAACTGCGTCAACCAGAATCGCCTATCTAACCGCATAACTACTGTCCCCTATTACTGCTGCCTTCCTCTTCCTTTGCCTACCCTTCTGAGCTACAGGGCCAGACTTTGTGCCGGTGGCGCGGCCACTGTCGTTTCCCCTAGGTAGGTTGACCACCCCCCCACCCCAACACTACTCAAACAGGAGTACATATTGTCAAGGGGTACAGCTACTGGGGTACGCTCTATTACCGGACTCTTTCCGTTCCCTCCTCTAACTGTGACCCACCTGGCTGCCTCCGTGGCCCTGATGTGACCTCCTGCCTGTAACTCATCTCTATCATCTTCTCCCTCTCCCTTACCAGACGAAGGTCATCGAGCTGCCGCTCCAGTTCCCTAACACGGTCCCTTAGGAGCTGCAGCTCTGCGCACATGGCGCAGCGAACACATCCGGGAGGCTAGGAGACTCCAGGACCTCCCATATCCGACACCGAGAACAACAAACCGCATTCACGTTCGTAATTTCCCCCTTTCCTCAAATAACAGGAAAAATTAAAAGCTAAACCTACCTTGCCTCGCCCGTTTCCATCTAAGGCCTTTGAGGCAAAGCCCTTAAGCCGTCACTCTGCTCCTGGCTCACTCCGCTGTCTGCAAATCGACGCTGCCCGCTGTATACGGCTGTGATCCTTTTAAATCTTCCCCCCTTCACTGCCCAACGACACACACCTGCGCAGTCCTGCTTCTTTTAACTCCGACGAGAAGAAAATAAAATCAAAATGGCTCCCGCTGCACTCCCGTTCAGATCCTCAGACTTCCTTCTGCAAATGTGGGAACTGACATGGGCTCTGGGAAGAGAGTGCGAAGTCGAAGCTCTTTTGGGAACTGACCCAGTTTGTGGGAGAGAGTGAGGCAGTGGGAGCACTTTGGGGCCTAGCACATGTCTGTGAGCGGAGAATGAGGGAGGGGTGTACTTTGGTGACAGACACAGATCTGAGCTGAGAGAATGGTTCAGTGGGAGTACTCTGGGGACTGAAACACGTCCGTGGGGAGAGCATGGGAAGCGGGAGATGTTTTGGTGATTGACACAGGTCTTTAAGAAGAGGGTTGAGCAGTGGGATGATTTCGGCGACCGGCACGGGGCTGTGTGGAGAGAGTCAGGCAGTGGGTGTAGTTTGGACTGACACTGATCTGTGGGGTGGGAGTGGTGAGTGTGAGTACTTAGGCAGAAAACACAGGCCTGTGGGGAGACAGAAAAGAAGTGGGAGCATTTCGAGGACTGACATGGGGCTTTGGGAGACACTGGCGCTGTGGGAATATTTTGGGGACTGACACGGGCCTGTGAGGAGAAGGTTGGATACTGTTATTATTCTGGTCTCTGACACCGATCTGCAGGTAGAGGGTGGGGCAAGGGATTACTTTGGTGACTGACACAGTGTTGCATGGAGAGAGTGGGTCAGTGGGAGTATTCTGGAGACAGACACAGGGATGTGCTGGGAAAGTGGGGTTGTGGGAGATGTTGGGGTGCCACAGGTAAATGGCGAGGGAGGGTATCAGTGGCTTTGGAGACTGACTGCCAGAGGTGCGTTGAAATTGTTTGCCCCTCTTTGATAGGAAAGTGGCTTCGAATGTCCTGTACCGGATGAGCGGTGGGGACCCCGAATGCGCTGTATGTACATATTACAGTGAGCTTAAACATTGCCATGATGTTCGTACGCGCTTCATCTGTGAGAAGTCTGCACCTTTGTGCCCGGATATTTCTGAAAAGATCCAGGATCTCTGTCAGTAACCAGTGGGACCGAGTTGAATATAATGATAAAACCCTCTTTCTCCCCCATTTCTCTTAACCACTCACACTACCCCTTCCGCCACGCTGCCCCTCACCCTTACCCTATTCTCCTCTTTCCTTCTATCACAATCTTACTCACCATCTTGCCCTCTCTGTACCATCGTCCCTATAAAGTCTCTCTCTCATCCCTCTCCACTCCCACCTCCTCTGTTTCATGCCTATTTTTCTCACCGCGCTTTCTTGCCTCCCTCTCCTCCAATTCCCCCTTCTGTGCCCGGTCTCTCCCTCGATTCTCTACTCTGTTTCTACCCACTCTCTCCATTCCACTGTCTCCATTTTATCTAACCCAACTCGCTTCCCGCTTCTGTCTTTAGCTACTCTCACCGCAATCATGTGCGTTAATGTTCTCGATTCCCCAGTCCTGGGGAAATAGAGTGCACGAATTCGCCTGATCTGTGTCCCTCGTGGTTTTGTTCACCTCTGTAAGGTCACCGAAAAAAGTCTCAGAATTCCCAACCTCGCTCCATAACTCAGTCCCTCCTGTCCCGGCAGCATCCTCGGAAATCTCCCTCTGCAGTCTTTCCAGTTCGCTGAGATTTTTCTTAGAGCAAGGCAAGCAGAACAGAACTCCATACTCCAAGTGCGGCCTGACCGACGTCATCTGCAACTGCAACGTGACCTCCGACCCCCGTACTCAGTGTCCTGACTGATGAAGGCCAGCGTGTCAAATGTCCTGTCCAGCTGGATCGTATCTTTTCTACCGGATTCACGGTCTCTTTTATTATCTGTGACTTAGACCACCGGATATTTGTTCTTTTGAAGAAGCAGTAGGGCGCAAATATGTAAAATTAATGTCAAATGCAAAAAGCTAATAAATGCAGCGAAAATGTGGCGGTGTTGCTGATGCGTTCAAGAATATGCTGGCGGAGGGGAAGGAGGTGTTCCTGGTTCATTGAGTTTTCAGTCTCCTGTTCGTCATCAACCCTCCTTCCCAGCTGACCATCCTCGTCACCGTCATCCATGACTTCCCCTATAGCCCTTCCCGTTTCCGCCAGCGCCATCTTCTTCTACATACCCAGTCTCCATCACCTCTCCTTCCCTTACACTCCGTGCCTTCTCCGTTATCTCGTCCTTCCCCAACTCCTCTCCCCGTCTTCCTGTACCGCTCCATCCACTAAAGGTCCTCCACGGTACCATTAACCCTCTCCCTTATCTACACGCCTCCCTCTCTCTCTGTTTATATGGAAAGGGCAAGAGGTAACGTATGTTTTTACACCAACCAGCCTCCTTCCACCGGATATCGATCTAGCGGTTCTGATCTTCTGCCTTGTTCTCTGTGAACAGGCCGATCGTTTGTTTCGATGACACTTCATCCCAGTGACTGATATTTCACCACCATATCCGTGCTGCCACCAAAACCATCCCCTCTTCCAATTCTCGCCTGTTCCCTGCACATCCCCTGAACAGAAACACTCGCACATTCTCCGAGCCGGCACACAATTCAAGACTTCTCTAAAGGCGGAATTCTGGGGATTGGCGAGAAGGAACGAGCTTCGGAATATCGGAGTTTCTGAACGGACCCGGGGGAGTAAGCTTCAGTTTGTGTCTGAACCCGGGTGTACGAGATAGGACGGTCCGGAGAAAGCGTCACCCAGTGTCTAAATTCAGGAGTGCGTGACGGGACGGTGTGGAGAGATTTTCACTCAGTGTTTGAATCTGTGTGTGTGTGTGTGTGTGTGTTTGTGATGAGCCGGACTGGAGGGAAAGATTGGCGGGAATTGGATGTGAGTGGAAATCAGAGAGTTTATCTCTTTGAATCTTCAAAGAGGAGAGCCTTGGGTGAGGGAAGGAACATAAGTGTTGGTTGACTTGTTTTCAGTTTAATTATTGTTTTTTTATCATTATAATCGCAAAGTCAGAACAGTAGCAATGTGGCAGGAGCGTTAAATACTCCTTTACGAGATGAGTGAAGGCATGGGGACCTCCAGAACCGCTGAGAACTTCACTGTAAGAAGGTCATCCAGCTGCACCTTCTGACACTCTGCGTTAGAGAGTTGGAACTGGAAATGGATGAAATCGGGATCATTCGGGAAGCCAAGGGGTGATAAGGAGGACATATAGAGAGGCATTTACATGCAATGTGCAGGACACAGGAAACTGGGTGACAGACAGGAAGGTGAAAGGTGTTAATCAGCCCGACCCAGTGCAGAGACCCCTTGTGGCGAACCCGCTGAATAACAGGTAGACCACTTTGGATACTTCTGGATGGGAGGAGAGATGTACAAATGACCAAGCAGGGGAAAGTCTCACCGGTCAGGTCTCTCGAACAGACTATGGTTCTGTGGCTGAGCAGGAAATGTGGCCAGCTGTATCGATAGGGTTCTCTTTGTTAGGGGAACGGGGAAAAAAATGGTACTGTGGACGAGAACGAGATTCCTCGATGGTGTGTGGTCGTTATCGCCGCCAGTATTTAGATAAGAATTGGGAGCGGGTTCTTCAAATTTATGTATGTGCAAGTGTGGCCAAACTTAGAAAGAACATTCAGATTAAAATGTGGCTAAAGAGTTAGGGTTGGAACGAGGACTTCAGATCAATGCATTACTGGGCTCTCTTCCTCGGAAAGTGCGGCCTCTACAGACGAGACAGTTTTATTTCATTTCAAGGCAATTCAATTTAAGTTTAATTTCAATTCCATCACACATGAATGCCCATGAATACAGCCAGGACCAAGCTGCAAAATACAACACCAACTGTCACACGAGGCACGGAGCACACATAATATGTATAAAATTTAAAGATAGTAGGATACCAGTAAAACACTTCAAAGCATTATGTACACACGCGCGCGCGCGGGTACGCGTAAATATAAGCAGCTTAAGGTTCTGCGCACTATAAAAGCAACCGAAATCTACAAACTACAACAACTGAGCTTGTCTTCTGCCGAGCGAAAACCGGGGATTGCACAGAGTCCTGCCGGGAGGCTGCGCCACATCACCCCACGTTGTGCAGCTCCTTCATTTTCTCCGCCATCGAGCAACTCTCTCAGGGGTCGTTGTGGTTGTTTAAGCTAGAGTTGCAGGGGGATGATAACCAGAATGTTTGAACAGATAGTGGAATCCTTGTTGGGGCAGATGTTGCCAAGACCTCAGACAAAGTCAGCAAGCAAAAGTTTGAGCCTGCTGGGATTCATGTTCTGAGTTGCGTACGTTTCAATGCAGGAAGTATTGTACGAAAGGCAGATGTGCTCAGGGTCGTGGCCAACGACCGGAAGCATGATAGTTTAGCCATTAGTAAGATTTGGTTGCAGGAGGGGATGTTCTGTTAGCTCAACCTTCCAGTTTTCCGCTGTTTTATTCGTGCTAATGAATATATAATTTAGGCTGAGGAGAGGCTTTAAAGGTGGAAGTGGGGAATAAGAAAGGGATGAACTCGTTCATGGGGCTACATTATCGACCACCGAACAGTCCTGTGGATTTATAGGAACAGATCGGTGGAGAGTTCGGTGTCTGTTTTAAAAGACATCAGTTTGTGACATTGGGTGAGTTTAACATTCTTGGTATTGACTGTGAGCCTCAGACTGTGAAAGGACCGCTAGGATAGTCTTCTTAATCAGTAAAGAAAGTTTCCTGAATCAGTGGATAGAATGTCCCAATGAGAGAGTGCAATACCTGATCTCATCCTATCGAATAGGACAAGCCAGGGGACAAAAGTTTGTGTCGGGGATCACTTTGCATCTAGTGATGGTAATGCCATTAGATACAATGTAATTATGGAAAAGGATAGGTGCAACCTCGAGTTAAATTTCTTTTTGAGGGTTATAACAATACGAGACGCAAGTAGACCAGATAGCTTGAATCTGTTACCCCCAGTGTGGAAATGCATAATATCACAGAACCTGCATTCACTTGAGAAGAGGTAGGTTCAAAGGAGATGATGGTGGAAAGTTTTTGTTGTCACAGAGATTGGAGAGAGATTGGAACGTGCTGGCAGCGCTGGCGGTGGGGGGAACAAGGAATTTGACGATTTGTCTACAATCAGAAGGAACCATCAATTCACAGACGGTATAGGCCGTGAAAAAGACACACACCGACACCATCTTCAAAGGGACACAGAAAAACCCCTTACAGTGTTTCTGTGTCACCGACACAACCCTCGTCGTGATAACAACACGCCCCTCATCGTGACACCCACACATTGACAGACCCTGCACTGCAACAAGGAAACTTCCTCGGTGTGTGCATAACATCCTCCTTCCACAAAACCCCTCCCCGAATCCGTCAAACACTCCCTCTCCTGCACTACTCCTCGACCCCGTCACACATTCCCTGCACTACATCACTCCCGTCTCCATCACCCGTCCTCCCTTACGAGCTGTACCGTCTCCGTGACACAGTCTCTATCCTGACCATATTCTCCATCTGTGTCATCCCCAACATTCACTACGCTCCTCCCCGTCCGCCTGACCCACCCCATCACTTAAACCCCAACCCGTCTTCGTCAACCTCTCCTTCTCCTGCACTACTCCCTGCCTCTGTCACACACACCTTACACAACACCGATTCACTTTCCGTCAGCCCTCCCTCCCTTACAGGCTACCCCGTCTCCGTGACCCATTCCTCCCCTGCACACTTCCCGTCTCCGTTATCCCCTAACTTCATCGGGCACCTCCCACGTCTTCCTTCGTTCCTCAATCCCCTAAAACTATCCCATCTCTGTCACCGACCCATTAGCTTCCCTTACTGCGTTCACAGGCAATTGTGGTGACTATGAGAGAGAAATAGTGTCTGTTACTACAATTCCCGCCTTCCACTGGATATCTATCACCAGGTCCTGAGCGTATCCACAACTATGCCTGCACAGGCAGCCGTGTGGTTCCAACACCACTTGAATCAGTGACTGAAATCTCACCTCACTTACCCTGACCTCCCCTCTCCTACCCTTCTTTCCTCTTCCATCAGCACTTCATCCAGTCACACACACACCACCTCCGAGCGTCACACATAATTCGGGAGTACTGGACCGCCGAAGATCCGGGTTTTGGTGAGAGAGGAGACCGGGGTTTGGGGGGGAGGGGATGGAGTGAGCTCCGGAGTCGTCTCCAGCAACCCTTCGTCCCCTACAGACCATGCCATCTCCGTTATCTGCTCCTTCCCCATCTCCTCTCCCTGTCTCCCTGACCCGCTCCATCCCCTACACTCTCCACGTTTCAATCAACCCTCTCGCTCCTCTACACCACTCGGTTTATATGGAATTCTGGGGAGGAAGGGGGAGAGGTGACGTCTGGTGTTACAACACCCAACCCCCTCCTCCGGATGTCGATCTCTGGGTTCTGATCCTGTTCACTGCTCTGTATGGACAGGCCAGTCTTGCGGTTCCACACCACTTTCTCCCAGTGACCACTATCTCAACACCACGTCCCTACTCCCTCCCCCTCAACCTCTTCCACTTCTCTGCTCTTTACTGCTCACCATCTGAACACGAACACACGCACAGTCTCCGAGACAGACACACAATGAAGGACTACTGGAACGGCGGAGTGCAGGGGGTGGTGAGAGGAAAGCAGCTTCTGAACCCCGGAGTATGTGACGGGACCGGGGGGAGGGAGCTTCAGTCTGTGCCTGACCCCGGTTCTGGGTGATGGGACGGTGTGGGGAGAATTTCATTCATTGTTTGAATCTGTATCCGTGTGATGAACCGGAGCAGAGGAGGCATACCTCGGAGTAAAGGGGTGGGCAATCGCAGCAGCCATTGTTACAGTAAACCGTACTGGAGTGAAAGATAGAGTGCTTATCAATTTGATGCCCTACGGAAGAGCGTCCCGGGTGAGAAAAGGCACAAAACTGTTGGTAAATTTGTTTCCAGTTTGTTTATTTCTTCGTATTTAACTGCAGTTAGAAAGTGAATTAAGCATTTCTGGCAGGGGAGTTGACTGCTTGCCTTGCAGGTTGTGGGACGGCATGGAGACCTCCAGAGTCCGTCACAGCTTCACCTGTAAGAAGGTCATCTAGCAGCACCGTCTATCACTCTGCGTTACAGAGTTACAATTGGAAATGGATGAACTCGGGATCATTCGGGAAGCTGAGCGGGTGATAGGGAGGACATATAGAGAGGTATTTACACTCAAGGTGTAGGATACAGCAATCTGGGTGACAGTCAGGAAGGTGAAAGGGGTTAAACAGCCAGAGCCAGTGCAGAGACCCCTTGTGGCCAACCCGCTCAATAACAGGTAGACCACTTTGGATAGGTCTGGATGGGAGGAGAGAGGTACAAATGACGAAGCAGGGAAAAGTCTCACCGGTCAGGTCTCTGGCACTGACTATGGTTCTGTGGCTCAGCAGGGAATAAGAGATGAAACTTGGCGAGTTGTATCGATAGAGTGTCCTTTGTTAGGGGAACAGAAAAGAGGTACTGTGGATGAGAACGAGATTTCTCGATGGTACGTGGTCCCCTGATTTACAAGGATTGGGGAGCATGGTTTATGAGGTTGAATGAACACGACCTTTTCTCCTTGCACCGACGGACGATGAGTCGTGAACCGATCGAGCTTTAAAAAATGTAAAGGTGATTTCTTCTTTTTCTTTGTTACTGTGTATGCAATCAAAATGGCTTCTTTGTTTTGTTAAAAGCAGGAATGCTTCTTTGTTGCGAGAGAGTGCTGGAAGCTTGTTTGGGTTAAAATTTACTGATAACGAGAATTGTATTCCTTTGTAAACAAATTGGGATTAATGTTGTTCTTTCTTCTGAGTCTGTAAGCTATTGTTGGGGGGCTTTTGTGGAGATCGGCGCGAGGGGCTGAGAGAGAGGGGACGCGATGCTGTAAACGGGGCGAGGAACGGACCCCCAAGGGCGGGGGGGTCCGAGGCCGGAGGTACCCCGAGGAGAGGAGACGAAGCTAGATGTGCTTGGTTGACCACTTCGGGTGGTACTAAGCTGCGAGTCGAGGAGTTCGGAGGGGATCGAATGGTGGCCAGAAGACTTCAGTAATTGAGCTCCAACGGTTGTGCACGAAGTGGATTGGACTTTGATAAGTTTGGCGCCTTTTCTTTATTTTTTTCCCTTCATATACACTGTATCATTATTAATCACTTAGTTATAGTAACCTTTATAAATTGTACTCATTTAATCGAATATAGTGTACTGTCTGTTTTTGGGCGAGGCGGGGACATCACACAGCATCCACACCAGCTGATTACCCAGTTTGGCGGGGCCGAAGGCTGCTCCCCCTAGACGAGAACGAGCTGAGCGATCCTGAGGCGACCCAGGGGGTTACATTGTGGGGTGCTCGTCCGGTATTGATTTCTGTGGAAGCTGTGTGATCGCCCTCTTTAAATTATGTCTGTGGCGATGAGCTGGTGTGCGATTGCTGGTTATCTCTGCATGCGTGTTGGGTGGGGTGACTGCTGTTGGTGCCCCAAAGGGCGTTGTTCGAGTTCCGACTAGCGTTGACGACTAGCGGTGGTGGGACCATGGGCTGTCCGTACTGTTCGGAGAGTGAGGAGTGACAGGTTGGGATGTTTAAGCAGTGGTGGGCTCCGCCCGGTTGTTGCCATAATGTCCAACCCTAAAGGGGCGGAGGCGTGGGGGAGCGGACCTCTCAGTTGTTGAGTGAGTGGCAGTGCTTGGCTGAGGGAAAGCGACAGGAATTGGTTGGAAGTTTGAGTTGGCGTTGTTAGAACTGTCGGGTACAATTACCTCCGGGTGACAGCTGTCAGTTATGTGGAAGTGTGAGAAAATGCGTGTGGTTCGACTGGAAGTCAAATGCCGCAGCTGGGGGGCTTATCATATCCGGGGCAGGAGATTGGTGGAAAGTTTTTAGGGTATCCCTTTTGGATGGGGGGGCAGATAAATTGCTTACTGTGCCAGGGGGATCTGTCAAGGGGATCAGCTCCTCCCTCAGTTGTTCAGTTGATCCGAGAGGTGTCGGGAAACCAGTGGGGGAACGGCTTGGGGTCTCTGGGGGAGCACGTTCCCAGCAATATACCAAGGAACTCCCGAAAGGAACAGACCCTATTCCTGAAGGCTTAGAGGGACCAAGCGCACAGGTGTTGTTACGGATGGATGGAAGTCAAGTTAAAGCCATCCTCGGCACCGGGGCGCCGGTTAAGTTGCTGTACAGTTTGTTTTATAACCGTTATTGGAAGCATTTACCCTTGACGACATTGAGGGCACTGGAGATTTGGGGTACCAGTGCCGGTGATTATCTAGACGACGGTTGTTGGTCAGTGTAAATGGAGTTCTTGGAGGCAAATGTGGGGGTGAATGAGGTTCGTGAATCGTTAATGCTGATGTGTCCGGATACTGTTGAGACGGGCAGCGTTTCGGTTCTGGAGAGAACCAATATCCTGCTGGTCCGGTTGGGGTCCTGCCCGGAGGAGGCGGGTGAGAGCCATTTGGAGGCATTGTCGATGACCCCGGAGTTTCGAGCTGCTTGTGCGGACGTGTGTAGCAGCATTGGGCCGATACCGAATTCAAACAAGAGCCGGTTGTGATACGGCCTGGGGGAAGTATCTGAGGGTGAGACCCTCTTAGTGGACGCTGCGAAATACCACGAGGGAGGGGATTTGACTGCTGAAATCACCTCGGTGAGAGAGAGGTTGCGGCGACTGGCCCCTGAAGCCGTGGAAGACGTAGGCAGCGTGCGCGTGGATTATATTGCGCTGAAGAGGCGCACTGTCAGTGACCAGAATACGGCCCCGAGGGCCGAAGAGGCGATGGCCTGTCTGAGTGGTGCGAAGTGGTTTAAGGTGCTTGATCTGAGGAGTGGATGTTACCAGATTCCGATGAGTGGGGCCAACAAGGAGAACACGGCCGTTATAAGTTCCCTAGGATTCTTGCTGTCCGGAAAGATGCCACAGGGCATATCCGGAACCCTTGCAGCCTTCCCGCGGAGCATGTGGAAGACAACAGGTGCAGAAGTAGACCATTCGGCCCATAGGGGATGTCGAGGTGTTTGGAGTTTGGCGGATGTGGATGATCTCCTGGTATTTGGTTTTGCCTCGGGAGAATATGAAGTGAGGTTGTTGCAGGTTCGGCTGAGAACTACAGAGTTGAAGTGTTTTCTGGACACGTACCAGGTCGCAGCTCGTGAATGACTGTCTCTACGGAATCAAGTGTGAAATGAAGACGGAGAGACTGGAGAGTGTGACCTGGAACCAATGGGAAGACTTACCAGTTGGAGAAAACGAAGAAAGTTGTCTGACTGACGGCAACAGAAATGCGAGAGCCCAGAATGGGGAGTTTGAGGAGGTGAAGCAATTGCGGACAGATTTCGGCAGAGGGAAGCGGAAGCTGGAAGGAAACCTGAAGATGACCATCGACAGTCTAAATGAAGTGGAAAACCTGAACGTTGGCCTGAAATAAGTCATGAGGAAGAAAAAGCTGGAGAGAAGGGCAGTGAATACTGAACTGGAGGCTGACCAATCTTTAACGTCTGCTTTTCAGGTCGGGGTGGAAGAAGCTGTTGGAGTAACTGCGTCCCAGATTGAGATGGCCGGGCCGCGTGAGTCAGAACTGCTGAGCCTGTGGCGAGAGTTGTTGGGGCCAGAGAAGAAGCCGATCTCTCGATTGCAGGAGGATGAAGAGACCGCAGGAGCAGTGCAGGCCACGTGTCTCGGTTTGGAGAAGGTCAGACAGCAGCTGCCGATCGCAGAAATGAGGAAGAATACGGATTCGAAGGATGATGTTCTGGATGTGTGGTACATGCTGCCTTTTGATGACTTTCCCTCGATTGAGGAAGATAACTTTGGCCCTTCTCCCACTGAGTCAGGTGTAGTGGGAAGGGTTAGCTGTGTGCAGTGGGGGCATGAGTGAGAGGTTGAGAGAGGAGTTGGTAGCGGGCCCGAGGTATTCCCAGTTGTATCCGAGCCTGAAGAGTTTAGGTAAGGGTGTAGGGAGGTCTCAGAAGGGTTAGGGAACACCCAGATAGTTGGCCTATGTGGCGCCAGAGGAACAGGGCGTGCGGTTTACTGTGTGGGGAGGAGATGTCACTGTTTGTGCTTGGGTTAGGGTGTGTTGGCAGGAAAGGTGGCGAGTTATTTAATAGTCATGAGGACATGACTTTCATTTGCTGGGGGGAGAGTGTGAAGGAGGGTTTCTTCTTTTTCTTTGTTACTGCTTATGTTAATCAAAATGGCTTATTTGTTTAAAGTAGGAATGCTTCTTTGTTGCGAGAGAGTGCTGGAAGCTTGTTTGGGTTAAAATTTACTGATAACGAAAATTGTATTCCTTTGTTAACCAATTGGGATTAATGTTGTTCTTTCTTCTGAGTCTGTAAGCTGTTGTTGGCGGGATTTTGGAGAGGTCGGCGCAAGGGGGTGAGAGAGAGAGGACGCGACGCTGTAAACTGGGCGAGGAACGGACCCCAAGCGGGGGTCCAAGGCCAGGAGGTACCCCGAGGAGAGGAGATGAAGATAGATGTGCTTGGTTGACCACTTCGGGTGGTCCTAAGCTGCGAGTCGAGGAGTTCGGAGGGGATCGAATGGTGGCCAGAAGACTTCAGTAATTGAGCTCCAACGGTTGTGCACGAAGTGGTTTGGACTTTGATAAGTTGGCGCCTTTTTCTTTATTTTCTTTTCCTTCATATATACTGCACCGTTATCAATCACTTAGTTATAGTAACCTTTATAAATTGTACTTATTTAATCGCATATGGTGTCCTGTTTGTTCGTTGGCGAGCCGGGGACATCACACAGCATCCACACCAGCTGATTACCCAGTTTGGCGGGGCCGAAGGCTGCTCCCCCTAGACGAGAACGAGCTGAGCGACCCTGAGGCGACCCAGGGGGTTGCAATTATAAGGTGGTGCCGTAAGGTCGCTCCATGTTTCTGCTTTAATGTTTGAGTTGGAACAATTACCCTGACAATTCCGGAGGTTGTAATAGATTATAGGATGTTGGATAAAATTTCGTGCGCAAAGAAATGATTACCCTTTTAAAGGTGTGCAGGACGTTGGGAACATCACTTAAAGAATTTGTTTTAGTTTTGTGGCTGCGCTCTTATCGTGCTGAAAATATAGGTTTGTTTAATTTTGCCGTCTGTTCCAGTTCACTTTCGCGGTAACGCAATCTTTATTTCCAACTCCGTTAATTGCGTTTAGGTTACACGATTTAATAGAGTTGTATGCCTGAGAGCCTGCTGGTTCCTCGGTATATTAAGGAAAATTATTATGATATGTTCACCATTTTACAGCTGGATCGAAAGATATTTTAGATAGGAATGTACGTGTGGCTGTTTTCTATGAGTAAATTACAGGTGACGCTGACAAAGCAACTAATCAATCAGCAGGAATGTCTGCCATAATTTTAGGCTTAACGTGGGTGGAAGTATTTTGTTCTTGTAAAGTTGTAAAATGATCAGATTCTTTTTTCGATTTTGATGAGTCTTCAAAAAGGTCATTCTAGCAGGAGGTCAGATTTACTGTTAGAAATTCATCAAATATTGATTTACATCAGGGGTCCCCAACGTTTCTTGCACCATAGACCGGTTTAATATTGACAATATTCTTGCGTACCGGCCGACGGGGGTGGGGTGGGGTGGGGGGTGTTCAAGTAGGGTTTCCAACTTTCTCACTCCCAAATAAGGGACAAAAATAGCAGTTAAATATGTGACACGTGTTTACCCCGAGAAAGACGACCATGACCAAGAAGCCGTATGCGGGCACCTGTGTGCGCATGCGTGACGTGTGCCTGTATGGAGTGCATACCCGTCGACAAATCAGTTTTTGCTTAATCTTCCCGATTCTGTTAATTGAAACTACACTGTACCGACATTATTCCCACTTTATAAAGGCCGTGTATTTATCATATTCCTGCTTTTACTATATGTTAGTGTTATTTTAGGTTTTATGTGTTATTTGTTATGATTTGGTCGTTTATTACAAGTTCAGCAGTGCGTGACAGGGAATGAGAAAAGGTGCAGCTGACTCATCTCGTTTCGTAACGCCAAATCATATCGTTTTCTCGCCGGCCGGTAGCGCATGCTTTGCTGCCCGTTGCCGGTCCGCGGCCCGGTGGTTTGGGAGCTCTCTTTCCATGTCACTTTCTACTGGGTACCTCCATATAGAAGTTTTGAAGGGTAGGGGCGACTTGACCGGTCAGATGGAAAAACTCATAAAAGTTCAACTATGGAAATAGATCATCCATGGAGTAAATCTGAAGCTAAGGGATTGGTAATGTCAAGACTTAATGGCTTATGACTAGAGCGTGTGATAATGGGCACAAGGGGAGACAACTTTATCCACTGGATTAAACTGCTGGGATTGTGGAAGCTAGTAGTACAGGAGGGAAATGAATTACATAGACATAACATCGATGGCTGAATCTATCTATTATATACAGTACTATCTTGTTGGAAAAAAATATTATGAGTTGCGTGCGTTTTGTTATTATGAAACCGTGAACAGACACTATTACGGTCTGAAGCATATACGGTTAAAAGAAGTCAAATGCAGCCTTCATTAAAATCCTTGAGGGTTGATAGCTTGAATGTGAAAACAAGTAGTAACTTATTGCAGTGATTTCAATTTAATTCACAGTATTTCATTTCATTACATACAACCTATGGGACGTTTTTTGGGTAACATTGGCTTATTTGGAAAATATAGTAAGGATTTTGTTTATCTGAAGCTCAGCCCAGTCCGCTTGGTGTCGGGAACGTCCTTTTAAGCTGGACTGCCAACCAGCACAGCCAAACTCAGTCTATCATCGAAGGTGGAGACGGAAACTGGTATGATTTGATATTTATTAGACAGCTAGCGTCAGACTAGCCGGCAGCTAGTCGGATTCTAAGGTCAGTGGTCAAGAATGAGATTAGATAGACTGAAACGCAGCCCAATGGGTGAGTTGCATTTCTGAGCAGTTAGTTGACTGAAATCTGTCGGGGTCAATGCGGCACTGGGTCTCCAATACGGTGCTTTGCCTCGAATCCCCCCGACACACTATCCTAGTGTCCCGAAGCTGGCTTTCGGCAGGACATTCCACCCAAGAATGACATCTGATAGATGGAGTCCGAACTGGAGCTTCTGGCTTTTGCTCAGGATGCAGCTTTATAAATGAACTTGAACACCGAGGTGACCGGATATTTCAACGCGCTCATCGCCTGCTCCCTGAATTTCGACTGTGTCACCGCATATATAAATGTGTTCGTGCAGCAGCTAAAATCCCTCAACAAATACCCGATGTAATGAAAAATCCATTCGGAATCGCTAAAATCGAATCCCGTTCCCGAGACCTGATAATATATGACATTTATAATATACGTCGTCCAGAGGAGGATGAAGCTGCCGGAGAGAGTGAAGAGTAAGATCACAGACCTCCTCCTGTTCTCCATCTCTGGGTCACTGCGGTTCTCTGCCTTGCCCTGAGCCAGCAGACCCTTACGGACACGACTGGCCACCAAAATATTCCTGACTGTCAGAGCGTTGAGCAGAAGGATCACAGCGAAAGGGAGAAACGGAGTTAAAACCGTATCGAGCCAATCATATCCCTCCCACCAGGGGTCAGCGAAATACTTGTCCATTAGTTGACAGAACCATGGTATCTGGTCGACGATCACTTTGGGTTCCCGTGTAAAGTAGCGTGGAAGGTTTTTCAAACAAAAAAGTACGCCGGTTGTTGTTAGAACCACAGCCGCAGTTTTCCCAGTGGAATATTTTGTTTTCAGATTCTGACAGCAAATAGTAACAAAACGATCAACAGTGAAAGTGACGGTGAACCAGACAGAACAGTCTGTGGCTGTGAACATCAGTACATTAATAATACAGCACACAGGGGTGATGTCCAAAAAACTCACGGGGAAGTAATAATAACCGATTTGATACAAAATGACCCCGGTGACGATAGTCAGTAGATCTGCCGCTGCCATGGCAACTAGGTACCGAGTGGTGCAGGTAGAGAGGCCGCACTTACCCCTGGATAGGATCACAATCGCGACTAAATTCACTAGAGAGACGGAGAAATAAAGTAAGACAGAGAGGTAAAATAAAACAGGCACTGCGCATTACTACACATTCTCCGGGAATCAACACGGGATCGGGAGTGCTAGAATAAGCAGCAGATAAGTAACATCAGGCACGGGCCACACCCACTCTGATCTACCCTCCTCAGTGCGGAGATAAGACGATGTCTGGGCAATCGTCGGCGATAAAAAGAAACGAACTGCATGATCATCAACGATCTCAGGCTACGTCGATTCCCGTCACTGATGGGGCCGGTTTCACTGATCTAAACGCGTCTGTCCAGGCCTCTGGAAACTCGGCTTCTGATGAGGCCGAGAGGAGATACAGAGCGGAGCAGCAGACACAAGATACTGGAGGAAGTCAGCCGGTCCGGCGGGATTCGTGGCATTGAACAAACTCTCGTTTCGGAACGAGACCCTTCTTCAGGATTGCGGCGGATTCAGAGAGTAATCAGGAACAATATAGCAACCAGAGACTGGGCGGCTCCGTTAATGGATCAATTTTACATCGTCCCTCAATTCGACAACACACGGCAGCTACCAAGGGTTCAGGTGAGCAGTCTAAATTATTTAAAAAATAGGCAGTGGTATTTCGCTATGACCGACCACAGTCAAATATGGAAGAGTTCACTCTGGTAAATTCCTCATACACAATAAATTTCACAATGTAATTTCGTCCCCGACTCAACTTAGCAGAGAGGCGTCTCTTACCGACACTGCTACAAACCTGGACAAAGTCCCATTAAAAACACTTTCTATATAACCTTCCTAGAGAGCTGCCTTTCCCCAGCAATGGGACAAATCTACAGAGAGTCCCACTGTGACCCTGCAGTCTCACCTTCCAGAGATCTGCCTCTCAGCAGCACTCGGACAATTGTGGACAAGGTATCATTCAAAGCCTCTCAATCTCACGTTCTCAGAGAGCTACCGGTCCCTGACGCTGGAACAAATCTGGAGAAAGTCACATCAAAACCCTCAAAGTCACTCATTCCCGGAGACCTGCCTGTCTCCAGCAGTGGGACAACTTGGACAAGGCGACATGAAAGGCAAGAACAAGGTTAGGGTCGATCAGTTGAATTAGAGCAAAGACAGATATTGCCTGTTGTTTGTCATCAAGTACTAAAAACTAAAATATTGAACTGACAGGGTCAATATATCTGACCGATATTTGTGCAATGATCTTCAAAGTGAAAGTCTGTAAAATGATCATAAGCAAATATATACCGATTAATACACAAAACTGCCAAACATGAAGTGTTCAGCTCACTCACCAGGAACTCCAAGGACGGCGATGAACACGTAGAATATTTTTTCCGCACTCTTATACTTATCCAACATTGAATAAATTTTCTTTGTTCAGTGATTTGTCCCTCTGTGGTACATGCAATCTCTTGAAATGAAATGCTGAGACAGTACATGCATGGGGTTTTTAAAACGATTTGGCGACTCCACAGGGACAGATTTCAACAGATTTAACAATAAGGATTATTTTTAGCTATTTGCAAACCATTTACGTCAAACAGGTTCAGTCCGCATGGCGTCAAACGCGCATTAATTTAATGAATTATTTTTGGACCATTGGTGTGAGTTCGTTTGTCCCAACAATGTTGCCTGAACCTTCTGAAGTGATTTGTCAGTTACCTGTCCTTCCACTGTAAATATGTACTACAAATGAACCCCTTGACAGGCACAGAGTATTGAAGTAAATTATGACGTTGTAGGTTGTGAATATATATTAAATCAAAAACTGTTACCATTCTACTGAAGAGAATAAACTCTTGATGTCTATTTGTGGTGACGAATAAATACTTACATATCCATTGGGTCTCTACCTACCCCTGCCCGACTGAACACGTGCCCGTATACCTCGAATCACTTTCACCCTCCGGGTTTCGCTCTCATCCAGCCTACCTCCGCGAACTTCACATTCTCATAGCAGTTTAACAATCTTAAAATCCCTTGCCCCGGTCGTCCCTTTTTTGATTATGGATGTCCAGCAACTATACACTTCTATTCCTCTAAAAATGACCCAACCGGTTAAAAGTCATCTACACTTTATTTGGAGTCACGAATCACTACAAACAGAAACAATCACTTCTGATCATTTAGTCAGTACCGAATTGTTATTCTGCCAAATCCCATATTGCACCATCACCATACCTCTCAATACACCTGCCGTCCATGTACTTATCCAGACTTCTGTGTAATTCAATCAAAGCCACATAACCACTTCCGTAGACACATCCCCCCACATCCGCAACACCCTTCGTGTGAAGAAAATGCAGCTTTCACCCTTAAGCTGCAATTTATAGTCCCATTCCAACCTCAGGGACAAAACCCTGCCGGCAATTACACTGTCTATAGCAGTTATAATTCTCTACACCTCCATGAAATCTCCCTTCATTTCCCTACGTTCCAGGGAATAAAATCGTAAGCTCTTCAACCTTTCAATGCAACTCAGTTCCTCACTCGGAGTCCTGCCATGAGCAGAAGTTCGCTGATGACACGGCCATAGTGGGGTGTGTCAGGAACGGACAGGAGGAGGAGTATAGGAAACTGATACAGGACTTTGTGATATGGTGCAACTCAAACTACCTGCGTCTCAATATCACCAAGACCAAGGAGATGGTGGTGGACTTTAGGAGATCTAGGCCTCATATGGAGCCAGTGATCATTAATGGAGAATGTATGGAGCAGGTTAAGACCTACAAGTATCTGGGAGTACAGTTAGACGAGAAACTAGACTGGACTGCCAACACAGATGCCTTCTGCAGGAAGGCACAGAGTCGACTGTACTTCCTTAGAAGGTTGGCGTCATTCAATGTTTGTAGTGAGATGCTGAAGATGTTCTATAGGTCAGTTGTGGAGATCGCACTCTTCTTTGTGGTGACGTGTTGGGGAGGCAGCATTAAGAAGAGGGACACCTCACGTCTTAATAAGCTGGTAAGGAGGGCGGGCTCTGTCGTGGGCAAAGTACTGGAGAGTATAACATCGGTAGCAGAGCGAAGGGCGCTGAGTAGGCTACGGTCAATTATGGAAAACCCTGAACATCTTCTACATAGCACCATCCAGAGACAGAGAAGCAGTTTCAGCGACAGGTTGCTATCGATGCAATGCTCCTCAGACAGGATGAAGAGATCAATACTCCCCAATGCCATTCGGCTTTACAATTCAACCGCCAGGAGTAAGATATGTTAAAGTGCCGGGGTTAGGACTCAATGTATTTAAGTAAACTACTTAAGAACTTTTTAAAAGCTATTATTAATGCTTTTTGAGAGGGTGATTTTAGATGCATATCATATTTTTACTGAGTTAAGAATTGTATGTAATTAGTTTTGCTACAATAAGTGTATGGGACATTGGAAAAAATGTTGAATTTCCCCATGGGGATGAATAAAGTATCTATCTATCTATCTATCTAAAAGAATCGTCAATATTTTCTGCACTGTTACAATTTCATTAATATTTTCCCTGCAGGCATATCACAGAAACTGCGCACGAAGCTTTACATTAGGTCCCATCAAAGGCTTAAACAACTTTAACGTAACATCCTATCTCCTGTACTAAATGCTTTAATTTATGAAGGCCAGTGTGTCAAAAGATCTCTTTTCGATCCTATCTATCTGAGCTGCTATTTTCAAGTACTTATGAACTTGTTTTCAGATCCACCTGTTCTTCCGATTCCTCTAGGCCCAACTGCTCTGAGAGTGGTCAGGCACCGCGAATCTGTGTCCACCGCAAAATCCTGGCACTCATCCATATCCGCTGACAACGCGGCGTGCATATCAGTATATTACTGAACAAAAATTATTTCTAGCCGATCATATAATGGCTGATTCCAAACGAAAAATAGCAAGCACAAAATTCAAAGTTCAAAATGCATTCATTATAAAGTATCTAAATATGAAGTAATCTCGAGGATCGTCAAAACCTCACATCTTCCGACACCCGTGAATCCGCACGCACTACGAAATTCGTGCATCCCAAACCCATCAACGCGCGCAAATTTATGTGCATCCCGACACCCGACATCTAGTATTAAAACCCAACAAAAGGCAACGAAGAAAAAGCTATAAGAAGGGAGAAGATTAAATGTGAGGGCAGACGAGCCATGAATATATAGCAGGATACATTTTTTTTCAGTTATATAAACAGTGAAAGGGATGTGAGAATTGATATTGGACCACTGGTAAATAATGCTGTTCTGGTAGTTATGGGTGACAAAGAAATGGCGGAAGCAATTAATGGACACTTTGCATCTGCCTTCAATGTTAAAAAAGCTATCAGTGAGCCAGAGGTCCTTGAGTGCCAGGGAAAAAAGACTAAGCACCATTGAAATTACATTGCTAAGCAAACTCACCGCTCTTTAGGTGTATTAGGCACCTGGGGCACATTGCTACGTCCCAGAGTCTTCAGACAGTTTGCTGAAGAGAAAGCGGATGCATTGATCATAGGTATTCAAGAGTAGTTTGATTGGTGCGTGCTCCCTGAGGATTGGAAGTTTACAAGTGACACTTCATTCTTTAAGAATGGAAAAAACGCAAAATAAATGGTTGTTAAGGATGAGGCGGCTCGCGGCGACACATGTAGCAGCAGAACTATCAATAAATAAGATTAAATATTTTCATTTTAGTCTGATATAGCTAAAAAGCACAACTGCTTCCAAGGTCGGTACAGTCAAGATGTTTAAACGATATGCGATAATTATCGCTGCTTAACATTGTCGATCTGAGACGGATTCGTCCTCGTCCGATTCCACACAGGAAACCTGGCCACAGATCAGGGATGTAAGTGCGTTTAAGGAAAAAGGGTTTTAAACTCTCTGCACCGACTATTTTGCTTCCAAACGTGCAGTCCCTAGTAAACAAAATCGATGATCTCAGAGCTGGGCTGATCAATCAGAGGGACATTCGGACCACGTGTGTACTTTATTTCTCGGAATCTTGTTTTACACCTCCAGTCCCGGAAGCAGAGAGGCAGATCAACGGATGTACAAAATACCGTCAGGACAGATCTACAGAGTCTCTCAAAAGCAGAGGTGGTGAAGTACGCCTCATGATCAACTCTTCTTGGTGCACAAATGTATTAGTGCTGAGCCAATTCTGCTCAACAAACCTGGAATATCCGACAGTTAAGTGCCAACCTCTCTACCTATCGCGGGAGATTTCCAGGATCATTTTGGTAGCAGTATACATTCCACCTCAGTCCAATGTCAATTAGGCTTTAGATGATCTGAGCAATAGATTACAATGCAGGAAACAGCGCACCCGAAGGCATTCGCCATAGTTTGGGTGGATTTTAACCAGAGCAGTCTGAAAACAAAACTAAACATTACCATCAACAGATCACTTGTTTAACGCGCTGTAAGGTTTCACTGCTAAAGCAATGGCTTACTTGAAATGTAAACTGCTGAGATAACGGTTTCTCTGTAGCAGCAATGTTTGGGTTATGGCTGGAGATAACAGGATTAATGTTAACCAATAAGAGATTGTTGCAGTGTCTTGTGAGTCTAGGAAGATGTTTTTTTCTCAGTCTTTTGCCGAGAAGAGATGAAGAGGGAAGACGCGTGTGGACAGAGCTGGTAGACCAACGGACGGAATGGACTGGGATCTGAAGATTTAAAGTTCGGCGACGTTCGGAGGAGACCAATGGTGGAAGGATGACTACAGAGTGAGCTCCAACGTTAACTTTTGACTTGAATTGGGCCTAAACCTATATTCAGATTAAGATTTATAAAGTTCAATCCTTTAATTGCCTATAGTGAACTGTCTGATATTTTGCGTTGTGTGTTTGTAACATTACACAGCATCCACACAAACGTGATTTTCCAGTTTGGCATGCTGAAGGTTGCTTCACCTTATAAACTTATAAAACTTAAAAAACTTATAAAGAATCTGGGAGATGTGAAGGAAGAAATACAGGGGATACGTGAAACTGTGTTGGGGGCAGGGGTGAGGTAAAGAGCTGGGAATTTGATTGGTGAAAGTCACGCAGGGTGGAGAAGGGGAATCTAATAGCAGAGGACGGAAAGCTATAGAATAAAGAAAAGGGGGAGGGGAACCAGAGAGATGTGAGAGACAGGTGTGGAGATAGGTTAGAGAGGGAAATTGGAATGGGGAATGGTGGTGGGGGGCTCATTTCTTGAATTCCGAGATATCGACATTCGTGCCATCAGGTTGGAGGCGCCCCAGATGGAATATAAGGTGGTGGTTCACCAAAATGACTGTGGTTTCGTCCGGAGAGTAGAGGAGGGCATGGATATACATGTCAGATTGCGAATGGTAAGTACAACGTTTCTAGAATTTAACTGGGTGGCGACTGGGAGGTCCCTCATTTTCTAGTGGATGGAACGTATGTGCTCGGTAAAGCAGTCTCTCAGTGAACGTCGGGTCTCACCGATATACAGGAGGCGACACCGGGAGCAACAAATACAATAGATGACCCCAGCAGGCTCACAGTTGTAGTGTCACATCACCTGGAAGGTCAGTTTGAGGGCATTAGTGTTAGTGTCGGAGGATGTGCAGGGGTAGGTGTGACACTTGCTCAGCTTGCAAGGGCAAGTGTCAGGAGGGAGATTAGTGGCGTGGGACAAATCGACAACGGAGTCGCAAACGGAGCGATCCCTGTGGAAATCGGAAATTGGGGGTAGGAGGAAGGGAAGATGTTTATGGTGGTGGGATCCCGCTGGAGATGGCGGAAGTTACGGATAATGATGTATTGGACGCCGAGGCTGGTGGGATGGCAGATGGGGACAGGTTAGATAGATAGATAGATAGATAGATAGATAGATAGATAGATAGATAGATAGATAGATAGATAGATACTTTATTCATCCCCATGGGGAAATTCAACTTTTTTTTCCAATGTCCCATACACTTGTTGTAGCAAAACTAATTACATACAATACTTAACCCAGTAAAAAATATGATATGCATCTAAATCACTATCTCAAAAAGCATTAATAATAGCTTTTAAAAAGTTCTTAAGTCCTGGCGGTTGAATTGTAAAGCCTAATGGCATTGGGGAGTATTGACCTCTTCATCCTGTCTGAGGAGCATTGCATCGATAGTAACCTGTCGCTGAAACTGCTTCTCTGTCTCTGGATGGTGCTATGTAGAGGATGTTCAGAGTTTTCTATAATTGACCGTAGCCTACTCAGCGCCCTTCGCTCAGCTACCGATGTTAAACTCTCCAGCACTTTGCCCACGACAGAGCCCGCCTTCCTTACCAGCTTATTAAGACGTGAGGCGTCCCTCTTCTTAATGCTTCCTCCCCAACACGCCACCACAAAGAAGAGGGCGCTCTCCACAACTGACCTATAGAACATCTTCAGCATCTCACTACAGACATTGAATGACGCCAACCTTCTAAGGAAGTACAGTCGACTCTGTGCCTTCCTGCACAAGGCATCTGTGTTGGCAGTCCAGTCTAGCTTCTTGTTCCTATCTCAGGTGGTGTCGGGGGAGGGTGGTGAGAGTGCAGACCTGCGCGAAATGGAAGACATGCGGTTGAGGAGAGCTTTGATGCTGGAGGAAGGCATCTTCTTCGTTTTAAAAGAAAAAGCTTATCCTGAGAGTATAAGCGGTGGAGATGGCAGGAACTGAGTGAAGGGGCGTGGGTGCCATTTTTACTAGTAACAGGATAGGAAGAGGTATAGGGCAGGTAGCTGTGAGAGTCGATGGGTTTATAATAGACCAGTAGATATGATTTATCTAGAGATAGAGAGATCGCGAAATGGGAAGGTAGTATAAAGAATGGACCAAGTAAATTTGAGGGCAGGGAGGAAGATGGTGGCAAAGTTGATGAAGTCGACGAGCTCTGCATGCATGTAGGAAACAGCAGAAATAAAGAGTGACACCGCCGAGACAACGAAAAAAAAACAGGCACACCTGCGTTCCATGACAGTACTCATGACTACCAGGGTGTTCTAAGGGCGGGGGAGTGGATACTTTTTATAGTCACTGTATTTGTTATCAGATCAGTGAGAATTACCAATTCAATACTCCAATCGAAAATAATCTGAGTTAGATCTGGATAACCAGTGTCATTACTGCCGGTGATATCTGCGATTCATCTTTAGTAGCATGGTTCAGCTGACGGACGTGCTTAAATTCAGATATTGCTGTTCTGTCAGTGATGCGACAGGATAAGGAGTGACTCTGATGGTCCGGTCCGTGTAGTCCGCGTTCTGGTTCACGGTCTCTCCGTGTACACCGGACTCAGGGTCCTCTGGCTGTCCGTTGTTTCAGTCGGGCTTCATCATAGGCACATGATTCTCATATTGCGGCTGGAATATAATGTGCCCTGGGTTCGACTGTGTTCGCTGGTTCGTCTCGTCGGTATCTCGTCCTCGCCTCTGTGGGGTCAGTCAAGCTGTTCTTGCCGTTACCCTACGGTGGGATCTGTCCCTTCCTGTTCTTGCCTCCGTGGGGTAGGTCGGGCCGTCCTTGCCGTTACCCTGAGGCTGGACTTTTCCCTTCTTTCCCTCTGAAGCCTGGCCTGAAGCCCTGCCGGCTACCCACGCCTGAAGCCCTGTCTGCTACCTACGCCTGAAGCCTTGCCCACGACTGCGTCCTCGCTTGTATCGCCGTCAGGTTCAGCCGCCGGAGTGAGACCGGAGCCTTGCCACGCCAACAGAAGGAACTGTCTATCTTTGAGCTTGGATCTATCTCTTTGTGTCCCTGTGTTTAGCGTCCGTGTATGAATCCCGTTCCTATGTCCTGTCCCCAAGGAGGGGTCCCGGCTCTGTGCTCTGTGTTCCTGTGCTCAGGTCCAAGACTCAGTATTCCTGTGCTCACGTCCAATGCTCCGAGGAGGCTCCATGCCGTGTCCAAGGCTCCGAAGATGCTCCAGTTCAAATCCAAGATTCCGAGGAGGTTCCAGTCCGTGTCCAAATCCAAGTCGTAGCCGAGACCCTGAGTCCCAGTCTCCTCCTGGACTAGTGTCCGTGTCCAGCTACGCCTCTCCCCGCTTTTGCTTTGCTGTCCCTCGAACTAGGCTCTGCGTTCTTGCTCTCCCTCGATCAAAACCAAATCTGAGCTTCATGTCCCCGTCCAGCCCTGGAGTCCCGCGTCCTGCCCCACGTCCATCCCTGGAGTCCCGCGTCCTGCCCCACGTCCGGCCCTGGAGTCCCGCGTCCTGCCCCACGTCCAGTCCTGGAGTCCCGCGTCCTGCCCCACGTCCAGTCCTGGAGTCCCGCGTCCTGCCCCACGTCCAGCCCTGGAGTCCCGCGTCCTGCCCCCACGACCAGTCCTGGAGTCCCGCGTCCTGCCCCACGTCCAGCCCTGGAGTCCCGCGTCCTGCCCCACGTCCAGCCCTGGAGTCCCACGTCCTGCCCCCACGTCCAGTCCTCGCCTGGATCCGGAGTCCGAACCCGAGTCAAGACCCAGGTTCCGGGTCCCTGTACAGTCTCTGGCTCCGAGTCCTTGTCCAGGATCCTAGTTCCTAGTTCCTAGTTCCTCGTCCAGGTCCCACTTTCCTGCTCTAGTCCTGGCTCATGCCCTGTCTCCTAGTCATGTCCAGGGCCTGTGTTTTGTCCAGCGTCGTTTCCTCCCCACTTCCCTGGCTTTCTTGATACACTTCGTCCACATCCTCTTACTTCATTGGCTGTGTCTTGCATTACAACGCGAAGATTTGTAATAATACAGCGAACTTTTCTGGCTGCCGTCTCGGCCATTGCCGATATTATTACGAATGCAATAACAAAAGTCAATGTTCAATGCCTCTACCTGTCTTGTAATTGTGATCATTCTTTGGGGCCTTTGTCCCTAAATGTCTCTCCTCCAAGCTCATAACCACTTTCAGGGCAATTCCGTCCGTGGCATCGGTAATATCTTGGCCTGACAGGGATTGTAAATGACGTCATCGCTGACAATTGGCTTTATTGACTTCAGCTGGATAGATTATGAGCATTTTATTTCTTGTAAGGGAGCGGGAGTATTACCAATTAAGAAGAGGGACGCCTCACGTCTTAATAAGCTGGTAAGGAAGGCGGGCTCTGTCGTGGGCAAAGTACTGGAGAGTTTAACATCGGTAGCTGAGCGAAGGGCGCTGAGTAGGCTTCGGTCAATTATGGATAACTCTGAACATCCTCTACATAGCACCATCCAGAGACAGAGAAGCAGTTTCAGCGACAGGTTACTATCGATGCAATGCTCCTCAGACAGGATGAAGAGGTCAATACTCCCCAATGCCATTAGGCTTTACAATTCTACCGCCAGGACTTAAGAACTTTTTAAAAAGCTATTATTAATGCTTTTTGAGATAGTGATTTAGATGCATATCATATTCTTTACTGAGTTAAGTATTGTATGTAATTAGTTTTGCTACAACAAGTGTATGGGACATTGGAAAAAAGTTGAATTTCCCCATGGGGATGAATAAAGTATCTATCTATCTATCTATCTATCTATCTATCTATCTATCTATCTATCTATCTATCTATCTATCTATCTATCTATCTATCAATGTGGTCTCCATTGTGCTTGAATAACCAGTGCCTCTGTAAAGATAATGTCTGGAGTATGGTGACAGAAATCGGGGAGACTTGTGGGCGATGAAGATTAAACAATGAAGTCGTGCAGTGAACAATCTTCGGGCAACGAAGTTATGGGAGGGAATGTCGTGCCTTGTTGTAGAGACGCTATGGAGATGGTGGAAGTTACGGAGAATATGCTGTTTACAGCGGTTCGTGGCGTTTTCCCTGGGGACGAGGAGACCCAAACTCTTCTGCTAATTTGGGTGGGAAGGAGTGATATTACCCGCGGGAAATACAACAGAGAGTGGTGAGGGCAGCATCGGTCGTGGTGGAAGGGAAATTCCTTTTACTGTGAAATGTCTTGAGAGGAAATTCAGATCCAATGAAATGATAGAAGGGAATGCTAGTGTCCATGTTGATGGAGGCATCGTCAATATAACTCTGAGAGTCAGTAGCTTGGTTTTGTAAAATATGTCGGCAGATAACCTGTCTCTGGGAATTGGGGACAGTAAGATCGGGAGAAAAGAGTGGTGTCAGAATGGGACCAACCTGATCTGAGGGCGGTGTGGGAACTTGTAGGCAATGTAGATGAGATTGACGAGCACAGCGTGGGTGCAGGAAGAAGCACGAATTCAGTCGTCACTGCAGAGATAAACGGGTTGTTTCGGGAAAACAGACGCCCTCGCGGGAGTACGACCTTGCAGATGGACCAATGTATTCGGCCGGGCAGAAGGACTGCACGGTGGAAACATGGGGCAAAATGCGCTAAGAACAGTAGGGCAGAGATGAGAAGATAGGCCGGAACGAGGGACGAGCTGTGCGGCTGTATAAGAGACTGTTCTATGCAATCGCCGTGTTGGAAGTGTGAGTGGAACAAGGATGGCGCCGGGCCCAGAGGAACAGAAAGTCGCCGCAATGTGTGCAACGTTAGTTAGGTCTGGGGGTGGGGTGGGTGGAGACTCCGCTAATTCACGACTTCCTCCCTCCAAGGAGAGCAAACGGAGATTTTACCACATTCTTTAGCTGCTCCCTGAACTTGGTCTGTGTAACGGCGTAAAGGGCCGTGTTTGTACAGCAGCTCAAAAGCTGCAGAATAATGCCCAGCTCTCGCAGCGAATCCGGCGGTCGCCCAGACGTGGTAAGATCATACAGCCGATCCCATGCAGAATACACAGTGAAAGGCGCCCACAGCAGGATGAAATTGCCGGAGACGATCAACAATAAAACGAGGGATTTCCTGCGTTCCTCCATCTCCGGGTCTCTGGCACTCTGTCCGTTTCCTGGAGCCCTGAGTCTCCTGCGACCTCTGCTGGTGACTAATACGTGCCTGACGGTGAAGCCGTTCGTTACGAGAACCAGCACAAATGGGAGTACAGGGGTGAGGAGGTAATAAAATAGGTCAATTCGAGTCGTGAGTTTGAAATAATAAGCTCTCGTTACACAAATGAATGGATCAATCATCCATGTGTATTTCTCTGAGAGACGAAAATACCAGTAAATATTCTTTAAACAGCTGGTCACAGTCACTGTCCCCAAAACCACAGCCGCAGTTTTCCCGGTGCAATATTTTGTTTTCAGCTTCGGTCAAGAAATGGCGATACACCGATCAAAGGTGAATGCGACGGTGAACCAGACCGAACAGTCGGTTGCGGTGTAAATCAGAGTAGCGTGGATATTACATCCCTTGGTCATTGATTGGATGAAAACGTCGTACGACGTGTACATTAGTGGAATCTTGCTCATTATCAGGTCCAGAATAAGGACCAGAAGATCTGCCGCTGCCATGGCAACCAGGTAGCAAGTGACAACTCTGGAGAGGCCGCACTTTCCACGGGACAGGATGAATATGGTCACAATGTTCACTGCCAAACAAAATAAAGCAATCAGGTTAACTACGTGAGGAAGGGTTCAATTAAAACGAGCATCTAATGTGTACCAATGATAGACGGAATAATAGCGACTATCAATCAATAAAATTCAACCGTCTTGCAAAGCAGTGTAAACTCAGTGCAATCTGTTCGATGGACTATCAGCAACGGAACAGAAAGCGGCGAACAGAGATAAAGATGTCGGATGATTGGGAAAATCCGGACGTGTTGAGAGACAGAGAGCTGAATGATGGATGATCTATTAAGTCTCC
Source organism: Hemitrygon akajei (assembly GCF_048418815.1). Classification (NCBI taxonomy): domain Eukaryota; kingdom Metazoa; phylum Chordata; class Chondrichthyes; order Myliobatiformes; family Dasyatidae; genus Hemitrygon; species Hemitrygon akajei. The sequence continues at coordinate 774,534 of NW_027332055.1, forward strand.
GGAATCTCAACTGGCGGGAAATAAGCGTCCTTGACATCCACCACTTTTAGTTGATCGTTACCCAGGGCGCCTGGATTTGCAGATGGAGCAGCAGCCCAAACCTCATTATTGCACCTCTCTTCCTGTTTGCCGACATTGAGGGCGGGGGGAGTATTACCTTGCGATGATACCACGAGTCTCACAGTACTGGTGTCTTTACATTCGAATGCATTTCATTAATATTTCGAAAATGCATTGTTTTTTTCAGCAACAATGACGTTGATTTGTTACCGCAACAATACGTCATGTTCATTATATCGATAATTTGCAGTGGTCTATCATGTTTTCAGAAACGTGCTACATGGGGTTTGTACACCGTCAGATGCGGATGGCGTGAAAATGTACATGAAGGAACTTTGCATTTTATACATTTTCGGTCACAATCCGAAAATGCATTTACGGATACAGTGGGGAGGAGGATGGCGGGAGCCAGAAGAGGCAGCCAGGAATTATATTGCGGAGACAATGCTTACTTTGCTTCAGTGGTATCTCCGACAGCACATGACATTTGGAAGGGTATCAAAGAGTTTATTAGTTTCGAATCTGACCGATATTGATTACAATGATCAGAGGGAAATGGAGGAGGTGTGTTCACCAGAACGTTATTTTTTCTACGGGAAGACAGATAATAGAATATCTCTCCTTGGCGATTTACGCCAACACAATTCTGCTCCAGCCTCAGAGTGACTATTAAAACGACAACAAAAGAACGTAAACTGTTAACGTACTTGGATATAGAGCAGGCGAACGCAAACATGAGCAGGTGGAACCATTAAGATAAATGTTCACGGTTAGAGAACTTGCATAAAATGCCATTTTTGAACTACAGCAATTGTGGAATAGTAAAGAATGTACGGATTCTGGGGTTATCCCAGGAGCCAATATGAGGGAGCTAGTTCTGTTTGGAGCAGAAATGAGAGTGTTTCCTTTGATAATATGGAAGACACGTCCGAAGGTCTTCAAATCAGAGGGACCCGGTTATTGCTGAGGGTGGCCCTGGAGTGCAGATAACAGTCAGACCGATTAGCCACGGACAGACTAAGGGTTTGGAACCCTGTTGGATTCGAAAGTAATCTCAAGTGAGGATGCAACTTGATTCACAACAGACACTCCTGACTCGAGGATAGAGAGGATGAAAACAGGGTATTCTTTAAAATTGTCAGGCGGCGGTGTGCAACAATTTTATGCAAGTTTATTCATCAGAAATTTGCCAATTGCATCCAGAGCATTTATGGGGTAACGTGACCAAAGCACACGATCCATGACGGTTCATGTATTTCCTTCCCAACACCGTTCTCCTGCACTCTCTGCATAAACTTTCCCCCTGTTAATTACGCACCATTCAAACTCCGCTTAAAGTATGCCCAGTTATGAGGCTACGGCAGTCGTTTGGTGGCAATGAATTCCAAAGACACTCTGCCACTGGCAATAGATAGATAGATAGATAGATAGATAGATAGATAGATAGATAGATAGATAGATAGATAGATAGATAGATAGATAGATAGATAGATAGATACTTTATTCATCCCCATGGGGAAATTCAACTTTTTTCCAATGTCCCATATACTTGTTGTAGCAAAACTAATTACATACAATACTTAACTCAGTAAAAAATATGATATGCATCTAAATCACTATCTCAAAAAGCATTAATAATAGCTTTTAAAAAGTTCTTAAGTCCTGGCGGTTGAATTGTAAAGCCTAATGGCATTGGGGAGTATTGACTTCTTCATCCTGTCTGAGGAGCATTGCATCGATAGTAACCTGTCGCTGAAACTGCTTCTCTGTCTCTGGATGGTGCTATGTAGAGGATGTTCAGAGTTTTCCATAATTGACCGTAGCCTACTCAGCGCCCTTCGCTCAGCTACCGATGTTAAACTCTCCAGTACTTTGCCCACGACAGAGCCCGCCTTCCTTACCAGCTTATTAAGACGTGAGGCGTCCCTCTTCTTAATGCTTCCTCCCCAACACGCCACCACAAAGAAGAGGGCGCTCTCCACAACTGACCTATAGAACATCTTCAGCATCTCACTACAGACATTGAAAGACGCCAACCTTCTAAGGAAGTACAGTCGACTCTGTGCCTTCCTGCACAAGACATCTGTGTTGGCAGTCCAGTCTAGCTTCTCGTCTAACTGTACTCCCAGATACTTGTAGGTCTTAACCTGCTCCACACATTCTCCATTAATGATCACTGGCTCCATATGAGGCCTAGATCTCCTAAAGTCCACCACCATCTCCTTGGTCTTGATGATATTGAGACGCAGGTAGTTTGAGTTGCACCATATCACAAAGACATTCATCCTCATCTAAGGGGACATTCATCTATACTGAGGCTACGCTCTTTGGCCCAATACCCTTTCGGATGCATCCCTTGCAGGACGGTTCCACCTCAGCCTGGTCCCCTAACCCCATTCTCCAAAATCCCACCGAATCCAGACACAGGGCCATTAAACACGACACATACGTCAAATCAATCTTCCCTGGATCATTTTCGTAAAACTGCTGCGGATCATCACAACTGCCAGAACATATTTTCTTAGACAGGGGTCCACAGGATAGTAAATGATCGACGTACATACAGCAAAGAACAAGTTAATTAACACCTGATATGTGTGACAGCGGTATTATTTATCATTACGAGAGTTACAGCTGAGGAGGAAAATGCGTAGTTCAGTATTGTTTTGTTATCTTTGGAAAGAGACTCACCGGGAAGAGCAATGATGGCGAGGACGGGGAAGAAAATCACTTGAATGGTGATAATCATATGCGTGATTCGAAAATGTACTGTTATCCAATCATCATCTGCAAAAATATGTGGAAACATCCAGAAGACATTTTTCCAATTTCCCGTTATATTCCACGCTGCTGGTCCGAGATTTTCATCCATTACAGAACAATCTAGTCTCTCCCTCTTTGTATCGCTCCCGATGTCTGCCCGTGTCAGGAGAGGCTGCTCTCGCTTAAACTGGGGGACTGAGTGAACCTGACTCTTATTAATAAGATAGAAACTCTCCGGTGACGTCAGCAGACTTCCTTGAAAAAAAAAAGATGCCTATTAAGTTCCATGAAATGACAGGTAGAGTGAACCCTTTGTTTACCTAGTAGCTGAGGAACAATTGTGTAGATTCGTGCTGCAGTTATGACATAACCTGAAATTACAAATAAATAAGTAAATAAATTAATAAATCTCAGAACGGTCCGGTGGGCTAACACAGTTTAAAGTCGAACAAATTGGTCCAAAAATAATAAACCAATATTTGTATTTTCGTTATAAAATTTCGTGTAAGGAAAGAGGTAAATTAGTCGAAAATCACATCTGAATCCTCCTTGGCGTGGGTACAAATGGGAAACAGAAAACAGTGTTTCAAAAGCAGAGAGGTATTAACTTATAATGAGGAATGTTTATGAGAGAGAAACAACTATCAGCTTCTATGTAAACGTGCTCTCGTTTTGGAATTGAGTAGCGAGTAGACAAGAAAGGCAGACTTTCGGGTGTGGGAAGACAGAGAGTGAGAGTGTGAGAGACAGAGACAGAAAGAGACAGAGAATGATGTAATTAGTTATCAGCAACTGGGTTCCATCCAGCACAATTTGTATCAGATGACTCGTAGTCGTTAAGTATCCTTTGCACACAGTTTTCCTGCTTTTTCACAAGTGTCTGATTGGTATTTCTCATATCATCCTCACAATGTAGTCGTTTAATAATCTTCAGCATTTGTGTCTCACCTCCTTCCGAATTCTTGATGTCCTGAATCAGAAAGAAGCATGGAATTACATTACAACCCGTGAACGTACCCGTACTCCATACAAGAGGCCACGCCGCAGTCATACACGCATTGGCACCGTACGGAAGCTGATGCTGTTCCGCTTGGTGTAAAGAGTCGGTGTGATAGGATGCCTTTTAATTCAGGGGCATCAGCATCTTTCTGTGAGAATACTTTGTAGTTATGAGCAAGGAAAGGGGATGCTGTAACTTTGGACAATTCTTCCCCCGCTGTAGATCACACAGAAACAAGCAGCCACCAGTCCACTAACTCGGTGTCTTATTTTATTGTACACAAACACGTGGCGAATTCATTGACTCTGAATGTGGTGAACTGCATCTATTTCAGACTGCAACTCATCTGATTGGTGATGTGCAATAATTGTCTTTGCTGTTCTACACGGTCTCGCTGACACATCACAAACCTGAACATTTATTTGCAGCTTTTTTCACAATATTTTAAGTGTGAATATGTTAGAACCACAGTGGCACGCAAAGGTCTGGGCACCGCTGATCAAAATTTCTGTTGCTGTGAATAGCTAAGCGAGTAAAAGGTGACCGGATTTCCAAAAGGCATAAAGTAAAAGAAGACACATTTCTTTAATATTTTAATCAAGATTACTTTTAGTTAATCTATCTTTTACAGTTTCAAAATAACAAAAAAAGGACAAGGTCCCGAAGCAAATGTTTGTGCACCCGGCATGGTCAGTACTTAGTGACACGCCCTTTGGCAATTATCACAGCTTGCAAACGCTTTCTGTAGCCAGCAAAGAGTCTCTCAATTCTTGTTTGGGGGATTTTCGCACATTCTTCCGTGCAAAAGGCTTCTAGTTCTGTGCGATTAATGGGCCATCTCGCATGCACTGCTATTTTTAGGTCTATCCACAGATTCTTGATGTTGTTTAGGTCGACGGACTGTGACGGTCAATGCAAAACATTCAGCATGCGCCTCTTGAGGTACACTATTGTGGATATTGAGGTGTGTTTAAGATCGTTATCCTGTTGTACAAGCCATACTCTTTTCATCTTCAGCTTTTTTACAGACGGTGTGATGTTAGATTCCAGAATTTACTGGTATATAATTGAATTCATTCTTCCTTCTACCAGTGAAATGTTCCCCGTGCCATTGGCTGCAACACAAGCCCAGAGCACGATGGGTCTACCCACGTGCTTAACAGGTGGAGAGGAGAACGTTCCATTTTAACTTCATCAGTCCACAGAACGTGTTTCGAAAATGCATCAGGCTCGTTTTCACGTTCCTTTGCAAACTTTTGTCGCTGAATTTTGTGGTGAGGATGCAGGAAAGGCTTTCATCTGATGACTCTTCCATGACGGTCATAATTGTGCAGGTGCGCTGCACAGTAAAACAGTGCTCCACCACTCCATAGTCTCCTAAATCTTCCTGAAGGTCTTTTGCAGTCAAACGGGGGTTTTGATTTGCCTTTCTAGCGATCCTACGAGCACTACTCTCGGAATGTTTTCTTGGTCTTTTAGACCTCAACTTGACCACCACCGTTCCTGTTAACCATTCATTTCCTAATTACATTACAAACTGAGGAACCGGCTACCTTAAAACGCTTTGCTATCTTCTTGTAGACTTCTGCTGGTATGTGGGCATCATTTATTTTGATTTTCAGAGTGCTAGGCAGCTGCTTAGAGGGGTCCAGAGATACTGATCGTGGGACAAGGTTTGAGGAGTCAGATTATTAATAAAGTTTTGAAATTTCCATCAGCTGGTTTTTCCTAACGATGATTGTGAACAAGCCATAACCCTAACAAGCTATATAAAGTCGGAGACCTTGGTAAAAGTTATCTGAGAAATTAAATCTCTTTGGTTGCCCAAACATTTGCATGGTGCTCATTTCCCCTTTTTTCCACTTTAAAATCGTACAAAACAAAAACAATGCACCAATCTTGCTTAAAATGTTGAAAATAATGTTTCGGCAATAACTTTATGACTTCTGGAGATCAGTTCATCTTCCATTCACTTAACTACTCACAGTAACAGAAATGTTGAACAGGGGTGCCGAAACGTTTGCATGCCACTGTTCGTTTAGATGTATGCTGTATATGCTAACAATTATATTTACTATATTATTGACAACATCGGACATCAGGAAAATAGACATCTGTATAAAGCTGCAAGTGATATTCTTAGGCTCCCCGGGGTGTGACATTAATCTGCAACACTGAACACAAGTTGCACCTCTTTTCATACTTTAGGTTCTTTACCTACTTCTCCACTGAACAATGTACGGAAGTATTTTTGTGCAGACAGACAATATAAAGAGATGTAAGATGCCATTTCCTCCGCTAGTCGGCAGGTCACACTTCAGCATGGTGAGCCCACCTGCTTCACCCGCTACTCTGCCTCCATCCCACGATCAGGGTCACGTCCAGCCATGTGAGATGGTACAGGGTCGTGTATATTACAAGTGCTGGCTATGCGACCATTGACGCCAGGCAGAAAATCTTTGAAGATTGATTATTATCGCTGGGGTCCTTGAACACAGGGACGAATTGTTACCGTTTAGCTCACTGACATTAATGAGATTGCATTTGAGATTGTGGAGGGGATTCTTGTGAGGGTACTATCTGTACAAAAGGGAAGGATTACACGGGAATCCAATAGGTCAAATATCCTTGCGGGAAGGATGGCTAGAATTTTTAAGGTGGGTTTAAATTTATTTGGCAGGGGGCTGGGAACAGGCGTGATAGTGCTGAAAATGTGGTAGTTGCTTGACAACAGAGCAACGTGCAATGAAACTTCTAGCAAAGTAAGGCTGATGACAGGGCAAGATTCCAAAGGCGGGCAAAATCAAAATGTGTGAATACTGGACCGGCGGTGTTATATTTTCTGGAAGTGCACCGGACTCAGCAGAGAGTGGTGTGGACACCCCAGCGGATCTGTAGTTCGGAACTCAGGACATTGCAGACCCTACAAACAAGAGTAAGGATATTGTCTACAAATTTAAACGGGAAATAGGAAATGTATGCTAAAAGGACAGGGCAACACGAGTCATGGAAGAATTCAATATGCAGGGAGACTGGGAAGATCAGGTTGGTGTGGGAATGGTGGGAATTTTCAGAATGCCTGCGAGGTGGCTTTTTCGAGCAGCTCGTGGTTGAGACCGCTGGGGGAAGGGAACAGATATTCTAGATTAGGTGTTGTGTAATTAGCCAGAATTGATTAGAGTGTTTGGTAAAAGAGCACTTTGGAGAAAATGATAGCTTCATGAAGGAATTCACACTGAAACATCAGAAAAGGGAGCTGGAACGGGATGCATCGGAATTACTGTGGAGTAAAGAGAATTACAGAGGCATGAGAAAGGAGTTGGCCAGAATTGATTGAAAAAGAACATTGGCAGGTATGACAGAAGAGCAGCAACGGCTGCAATTTCCGTAAAGAATTTGGAAGGAACGAGATATATGCAGCTGAAAGAGGGGCAATACACACAAAATGCTGGTGGAACGCAGCAGGCCAGACAGCATCCATAGGAAGAAGCACAGTCGAAGTTTCGGGCCGAGACCCCTCGTCAGGACACGGTCTCGGCCCGAAACGTCGACTGTGCTTCTTCCTGCTGCGTTCCACCAGCATTTTGTGTGTGTGTTGCTTGAATTTCCCGCATCTGCAGATTTCCTCGTGTTTGCGATCCTAAAGAGGAGATGTGTTCTAAAGGAAAGATGATACAAACGTGGCGATCAAGAGAAGGCAAATTGAACATAATAGCCATAGAGAAGGCAGGTAATAGAGCAAGAATTAATGGGAATTCAATGACTGGGAAGTTTTTAAATTACAACAGAAGGCAACTAAAAAGTCATTAAGAATCTAAAGAAGGAATCCAAAATTATGCTAGCCAATAATGTTAAAGAAGGTTCCAGCAGTATCATCACATAGACAAACTTAAAGAGAGAGGCGAAAGTGGATATCGGGCTGGAAAACCATGCTCGAGAGGTAGTAATGGCGGATAATGAAATGGCGGACGGACTGAATAAATGTTTTGCATCAATTTTCACCGTGACACTGGCAGTATGATGGAAGTTCCAGGTATCAGGGGTCACGGTAGTGAAACCTAAACTCTACACAATAATTCCAAAATCAGAGTTGCCCCGTGGATAATGTTCTGCATACCTACGGCTAAATTCCTTGTCGCATTTCAGAATCTTCAATGCAAACTGAATCGTCATGGCAAACATCGTTCAGCTGTCATTTTATCACACTGGCACATTAGCTGGTGCACCGTGCTTTTAAAGTTGTGGATGTTGTGAAGATTTAATTGAACGGAGGACATTATATGCAGCATCGGATAGGCCATTCTGTGCCCGATGTTTTGCCGACGTTGACACCACTTTATACTGTGTGAAGGATTAACCCTCAGTTATAACGGTCAGTTAGGGACAGGCAGATTCTGTACTTATTGTATCATCGAATACACAAATAAATCTACACAACCTAAAACGCCTGCGTGTACTTACAAAGTTTCCAGGACGTCCCCGCCCCCAAAAAACGGACAAAGAATAGAACAGCTAGAAAGGAGTCAACGCTGGCCAGGTTCTTCCTTGCCCCGATCTCATCACCACGTGTCCTACCCGGGGTCGTTTATTCAGCGACCTGCGTTGTTTTGCCTGAGGGCAGTTGTGGCTCCTTCGCACTTGAAGACTCCCGTTGGAATCTACCGTGAATCGTGAATGAAGATGAAGGTAACATGCCATCAGCGGAATCAAATCTTTCTTTCTCTTTCCCAAAAGGAGGTTCCCGTTCTCCGGGAACTAAATATATCAGCCGAATAGTTTCTAGCCATCCTTCCATCGTCAGTGGAACTTCATTGTCCTGTTGTCTGGAGCCTTTCTCCGCAAACCCTACATCCCGTCCACCCGCAAAAGACACTTGGAGCAACGACCCCGTGGAAAATCGTACCGAGTCTGCTCAAGGATGACTAACGTTGGCCAGATGCTGCCCTGTAAACAACGATCATTGTTGATAGCTGTATCTTTGTCAGCTCTGTTCATTACCCTGACAGATGTATTTGGACTGCAGTGAGCTGAGAACTGTAAACGCTATGCTATGTCTGAATGTTCCTTTGTTCTCGTACTAGGTTTCATGACAATGTTGTGAGCTTTCGTCTCTGATACCACCCGTCCCTCACCAGCCCCCACTCCAGCCCACCCCTACCCCGTCATTGTCTTCACAGGACCACCAACTCGAAAAGTCGTTGGAACGCACATTTTTTTCTGCTAATTGTGAAGTTGTTGAATATCACCGGTCAGGGAATAATGACCCTGAGACGACAGTTGAAGATCGCATAAGAGCGTCGATTTGAATTGCTTTCAATAACTTTCATTGAATAACCTATTCAGAGAAACACCGATGCGTTACGGTACTAGAATGCCGACAACTATTGTTTCGTTTGTGCGTTTTCGGCATTATTTCTCCTCTCTGATCAGTCTGTATCTCTCTGTAACTCCAACCCGATATCAATTCTCAAGGTTTGGGATTATTTATTGTCACTCATCAGCTGGCGAGCATAAAGAAGAGTGAAACGATTATCACTGGATTCCGATGCACACTACGTATAAAAACACAATAAACAAACTATAATCGCAATACTATAAAACACTTAGGACTGTCAGAGAGTTGTACAGCAAAAGTATGGTGGCTTCCGAAGACGATAAACTTGGCTTCCGGGGATTAATGTTCAGGCCGGTACCAGCGGGGTGGCGTCTGCTTTGACTATTGCACAAACGTCATTGTTCTGGATCGATGAGGAAACCATAGAAATTGTTAAAACACTAGGCTAAGCAATAAGAGCAAATCAAGGACAGGCAGGTGCTGCCCTACCTCTGGCGGGGCAGGAAGAAATTACTCAGCCTTTTCAACCTAGAGACCATCTACATGAAACGACGCCGAACAAAGTCTGTGTTAAGAACGGCCTATCAGGTGATCCTGGTGACAAGGACTGCTGTGGACGTCTAACTGGATACACGACACCAACTACAAGTTACCTTCTGCTGAAGTACGGAAGTCGGAAGACTGAATTATGAGGACATTACTTCGGTTGTTTTGAATATTGGAGTTCACTATGCCGGGGAAATCCTACAGTACTTAATTGGGCTTAGCTTATGAATATGCAACTAATGTAGTCAGTTGTTGAGTTTGTCGGGAGATTCCTCCGCATGAAGCAGGGGTTGCGCCCTTGTGGCCAATTCCCTTCAACGGGACGGAGCGAGAATGTTTCTTTAAAATGGCCAGCAGCTTTAACACCTATTACTGGCCAGAAAAAGGGAAGGAATGGATACAGGATAGACAAGATAATCAACTGGAGAACAAGGTTATATGGATATCAATCAGCTCGATATTAATTAATGGACGTTGATTCGTGGGATGGTCTATGCCAATCGATTATTTAACAACTCACAATGTGCCTCGTTTGCCTGCCGCTACTCAAACAGCTGGAAAGTGCTGGTGCCGAAAACAAAGGCCGGGTCAGTGAATGGGAAGGAGTAGCTGCAGAGAGAAGACTGACTTATTGCACCGTAACCTTTGCAACTCTGACAGGTGCTGACGATTAGTAAATGGCACATACTGGATACCCGTCGTTAACCCTGGTAACGTCTGAACTGGACTGGATGTTGCTACCCCGGATTTGCGGTACCGGCGGTACTTCGCTCCCATGACTCAAACCACCGCGCCCATCCGCGAAGGAAGAGGGGGATTACGCTTACAGAAACGTTCCGGATGCTTACTTTTCCTACGCCTGCGGCAGGGAGAACAGCTCAAGGACTGACGCGGGTGGATTCATCCCACTAAAAAATGAAACGGCCTTAACTCCGGAGATTACGTAATTGAAGAGAAAATAATTATCCGCTGATATATTAGCTGCAAGCACAATGGTTTTACAAAATCGTATGACCCTAAATTTTGTGTTCGGAGTCACTTATGCCATCACATGACACACTGGGGTCTGATATTGGTGTTAATTTTAAATGTTGTACGGGTTATCCGATGTACCTGCGCCTTAAGGCCATGGTTCTGCCCCGGACACGTGGCAATGTTTACTAAATTGAAACTAGCATCTTTTGACTCCTAATGTGATGAAAACGCGTGTTTAAACATGTGGCCGCTCTCCTCAGATTAGAAAGTCCCGATTACGGGCAAGTAGGAGGAGTGGGGTGTATCTAGCAAACAAAAAGGAGAAGATTGTCGAAGGAAAAATGACAAAGGGTTATCGGAATCATGGGCATTATATGATAAGAAGCAGAATGAGACTATTTTACTTGCACTAATAATGGATCAATGTCATTAAAGAGGAACAGTCGGCCGCTGTCGGAGAGGCAACGTTATTAACGTTTGCATTATGCTCCGATTAATGAGGAACTTATTGTGTAAATGACAATTTTGTGTAAATTGTGGGAACAGAGGCTTCAGGCCTGCTGATCTCGTGTGATTAGATTCGGCGTATAAATTTGAACTGTAACCTTGCCTTGGCGGACTCGCTGTCTGTCCGTTGGAGGGACGGCTTCCCGTGGTAACTCAAAATGAAGGATACAGCTGGTTTTGAGGTTTGATCGGCACAGTGAAGGAACCCTTCGGAAGCAGCGATCATAATATGACAGGATAGAATTCATCCTGCGGTTTGAGAGCGAGAAGCTAAAATTAGATGTGTCCACATTATAATGGAATAAAGGGAATTCCAGAGGCATCCGTTGGGATCTGGGGAAGTTTGATTGTAAGGGGACAGTAGCAGGTATGGTGGCAGAGCAGCAATGTCTGGAGTTTTAGACCGCAATCAGAAGGCCTAGGACACATTCATCTGCAAGAGGAAATAATCCACAGGGGTAATACAGCAATCACGTGTGACTGGAGAGGCAGAGGCAGCATAATAACAAAGGACATGCGATACAACCGCTCAACAAGACTAGAGGAGTGGAAAGTTTTTTTTTTGTTCTAAAACAAAAACTAACACAAGACAATTAAACCAATAAGGAGGGGAACAGGAAATGAAGGTAAACCATCCAATAACCTAAAAAAAAAATGATGCGCATTAGCCAGAAATTAGAGAGTGTCGGGGGGTACATGATAGAATACGCACATGCCGGTACGTTTTCCTGAAATGGAAAACATTCCTGACTATTTGAGGAAGTAACAGTCAGGATACACAAACGAGATGTTGTTTACCTACATTTGCAGAGGCCTTTGAAAAAGCGCCGCACATCAGGTTGCTGAACAAGATCAGACCTGATGGTATTGCAGGAGATATTACAGTGGATGGAAGGTTGGCTGACAGACATTGAGAAAAGAATCGGAGTAAAAGTGGCCTACCTGGTAGGCTGCCAGTGAATAATGGTGTTCCGCAGGGGTCTGTATTGCGATTCCTGCTTTTCCTGTATAGGCCAACGATTTGGATGCTGGAATTGATTTTTTTTGTTACCAAGTTTGCAGACAATGAAATAAATCGTTTGAGGAGTAGATAGTTTTGAGAAAGCAGGGAGCTTTCAGGAGGCTTTAGACGCATTCGGATAATGGGCAAAAGTAGGTATATATATATATATATATATATATATATATATATATAAAATTGATCAAAGTGTATATTTACGCACAAACACACACACACACACAGACACAGACACACACACACCCACACACACACACACACACACACACACACACACACACACACACACACACACACACATATACTGAGCACTGTGTGTACATGCATTTTGATAAAATTGATAAAAGCGCAGACTCTTTTCGAAACTGAAAAAATCTTTTTTTTTAAACCATCGTCTTTGGAGTATTTTCCTCAGGTTTTCCTGGAGGTTAACCTGCAGGTTGATTAGGAGGTCAGGAAGATAAATATAAACAACATACAAACATTCATTTAGAGAGTAAAATAATAAAAGAGCAACAATTTGATGCTGAGGTTTTGTTGGTGAGACGGTACTTATGAGAATTGTGATAGGTTTTGTGCCCCTTGTGAAAAATTGAGCTAATATTCAAAAGAATTCAGAGCAAATTCACGAGAATAATTCCTGGAATTAAAGGGTTAACTTACAAGGCGGGTTTGATGGCTTCGAGCCTGTACTAGCTTGAGTTTAGAAGAATGAGAGTAGATTTCATCCAAAGTTATTGAATATCAAAAGCCCGAGATAAAAGGGATATGCAAATGTTGGTTCCAATAGTGGGTGAGTCTAGGACCAGAGGGTATGTCCTCAATTGAGATCTGTAAATAGCAACAGCAAAGACTGTCCGTTGTGCTTCATCCGGGTTTCTTTGTCCATACCGAAGTAAGAACAGAACGGCTTCCGAGATACAACAGATTCCCGGAGCCACTGAACGATGAATCACCAGCCCAGCATTTCCATGTAAATTAAAATGCATGCTGCTGTTAATTACCTGAGACAGAGTATACACCAACAAAGATGTGATATTGCTTTAAACTGCTTTACTTCATACATTGTGAAATCATTGGACTTTCAAGGAACGAAACCTAAGACAAATTTTCACTGCATTTCGGTACATGTGAGATTAATACTTATAAAGCAGAAATAAACCCAGACAGAAGAAAGTCTGGATAGAAATTCCGGTGTCAGCTGCAGCGACACACCCTGAGGCTCAGGGCATCAGAATTATCGGCAGAAAATAGGCAGTTTTAATCTCTTGCAGGCAAGACTGGCGTCTCAGGTCAGGCAGCAAAGACGATTATAAAGGATACGGAACACAGAGAACATCGGATTTTTTTCCCTCACCGGAAGATTTTGCTACAGATCCGAAACACGACGAAATTACAGAGTCTGACAACACAGCCGAAGTGTCTGGATGAACATTTAGGACATGGAACTGGTATCATCAAGTTCCAAGTCAGTGAGAATTGCTGATGCCGGAAGTGGTGTGACAACTTCTCGTACGTTTGCGAACCCGTGATATGACCCTGTCTTCCGTCAGCGGTTCGGGCACGGGAACTGAGTGTGGGCGGCCTGATCAGTCCAGGGACTGTGACTCCCGCACGGTGGGAAGTCTTCCTTAGATCTGTTCCTCGTTACACCGCGGGCGGATGGAAATGGAATCGGGTAAATATTGTCAAATAGACCGAGATTCTGTGAAAATCTTCTCCTGTGTACTGGTCATAAAACTCAAACAATTATACAGAGCAATGAAGTAGGTCAGGATAAATAATAACAATGCTGAGTAAAGTGAATCATCTACAGATGCAGTGCAGAACAGGTAGACTAAAAAAAGAGGAAAATCACAGCCAAATAGACTGGGAAGTGAGTACTCGCGAATCATCAATAATCTTACATCAGCGGAGCAGGTCTCGACGAACCTGGGGTTTCATTTGCCGTATTTTTTGTTCCTTTTCCAAAGTTTTCCCGATCTTGATTGCAAGGAATATCGGCGAAACAGAGTGACGAATCATGTGGCGATAGTAGATCCGCTGAGTATCGAGTCGAACAAAGAGTACGCCGGACTGTTGCCTGCGATGCGGGAAGAATTAATCCAGACCGACCGAACTAATCCATGCAGCCCCCCATCCACATTCCTGTCCAAACTTCTCCGAAGGGTTGAAATCGAAATCGCGTTCGCCACTTGCGCCGGCATCTCGTTCCACACTCTCACCACCCACTTGACCTTTCACACTTAACCCATGACTTCTAGTTGTATTCCACAAAAATCAGTGGAGAAAAAAGAGAACTGGTTGCATTTACCCTATCTATACTTCTCCTAATTGTGTAAACCTCCCTTCATGTCCCTTTAATCTTCTACGTTCTAAGCAATAAATTTCAATCTATCCGTATAACTGAGGTCCTCCAGACCTGTCAACGCCCTTGATTATTTTCTGTACTCCATCGATCTTGTTTACATTAATCCTGTAGGTAAATGGCCGAATCTGTACACGGTACTCGAAATTAGACCTCGTTAACGCCTTATTCTCGCAACAAAAAGAACCAGTGGATATTTTATTACGGCCCTTATTTGCTCCCTGAACATGGTCTGGGTGACGCAGTATATACAGGGAACGGTGCCCAGAGCAGGAGGAAATTGCCAGAGATGATCAGCAGTAAAACGAGGGGTTTCCTGCGGGTCTCCATTTCAGGGGTCCCTGGCACTCTGTCCCTTGTCAACACACCGGAGTCTCCTGCGCCTTCTGCTGGTGACTAAAACATGTCTGGCGGTTAATCCATTCGTCAGGAGAACAAGCAGGAATGGGATTACGAGGGTGAGGATGTAATTAAATAAGTCTATTAGCCTCAAGATATATGGGGACAAAGACCCGGAAGGCTGGCAAATAAATGAAGCAATCATCAGTGTATAATAACCTGCGAGTCGAAAATACCAGTAAATGTTCCTTAAACAGCTGATCACCGTCACTGTCCCCAGAATCAGAGCCGCTGTTTTCCCGGTAAAATATTCTGTTTTCAGCTTTTGGCAACATATGGCCACAAATCGATCAAATGTGAAAGTGACGGTGAATAATAGGAACAATCGGTGGCGATGTGAAGAAGGACGGCATGTATATTACACACGGGTGCAGACAGAGACCAGAAGTAAACATCGAATGGCGCGTAACTATTCGGAATCTTGCTTAATATGAGATCCAGGACAACGACCAGAAGATCCGCTGCTGTCATGGCAACCAGGTAGCCAGTGACCACTCTAGAGAGACCACACTTTCCTCTGGACAAGATTAAAATCGTCACCAGGTTCACTGTGAGAAGCATAAAAAAATCAGTCAGTACTCATCAGGAAGCTTTCTCCATTAAATGGACATATAATATATCTCGTGCGTTTCTATGCTTAGTCATGTTTTTAATTTTAGTGAAAAGCAATTACTATGTGAAATCTGTGAAAAGTCGAGCAGAATATTTGCGGTCAAATATCACCCAGGAAATAGCATTAAATATCAAAGATAACGATCACTGATGATTGGACAATTTCGTACATGTTGAGGGAATAGAGGTAGTAGGGGCATTAAATACTAACTCCGGTGAAACGTAATTGCCATGAAATAAATGACCGCAACACTGACTCTGTTCTGATCAAAGACAGGCTCCTGCCCTTGATCATGATAAATTACCGTGCAAAACTCTTACGCATATATAATATAGCTGGGTTGCCTGAGACTTTTGAACAGGGCCACCTTTATCAACGTACAGCGGAGAGGGAGTTTGCGAATCTGGCGGGAGCAAACGCTGTTGGTAAAGGGGAGTGTGGAGATGTGGAAGAGTGGCAGAGGAGGACTGCCGGGACGGGTTGGCGTGGGTGCAGACACACCCAGTCCTGAGTCACCGGCAAGGTCATTCTATTCCAAACAATTGTTTATTGATCATTACAGAATGTCTCTATAGTGCTTCCCGCTCCGTCCCTCTATCTTCTTTTCCCAACCGTGATTCCCCTCTCCCTGCGCTCTTCTCACTGTCAGTCAACAGCATATCAGGTTCATCATCACTCTCTTATGTCACTGAATTAATTGTTTTGTTTGCAGTCGCCTCACAGAGCAATGCATAAAATTACTGTAGTACAGTACTGTGCAAAGGTCTCGAGCATCCTATCTATCCTATGATAGATCCTATGCTAGCCGGATGCAGTAACCAAAAGGGTCCTGTCACTGATCATCCTGTCAGCAGTAGCTCCGTTGAATTCGCTCATTGAGCGCGTGTGTCAGAGCTGCGGTATCGAACCAAGTTTCACACGACCCGTCAACTGATACAAAGCAGCCGAAATAAAGCTTGGAGAAACTGGTAGACTTTCAGGAAAGCTGAGTGGAAGAGCCGACCTTCCTGCATCAAATGATGTGATCACAGACCGAGGGTTACCTGCTCAGATCGTACTCACTCGGAATAATTCCTGCAAGGTACTTTATCCCCTTCAGAAACACCTTCCCGTATGAACGGCATTCCCCTCATTCTTATGCATTTTATTCCATTCCTGACGAAATATTATTTAGCCGCAGCTGTGATCCCCTTCCAAAGTAGCACAGTAAGAATATCGTGGCCTATTCGCAATCTTACAGTTTGCAAGTCTGTTATCAGTTTTGAGCAAGGATTGAGTTCACAGCTCAATACAAACTCCGATGATAACAAAACTATCAGTTCAGGACATTTTTGTAATGCAATCGGAGAATGCAATCAGTTTTAGGCGACGACTACCGTAAATCACTGAGTCAAATGCGCCCGCCAAATATCAGTAAAAACATTGGCATTCTACAAAAGTTGAATTCCAGTCGTAGATATAACTGTGATACAGCCAACATGGTGAGGAGAAGCATGAGTCATCGCAACATTTTAATGGAGGGATACTGGAAATTGTGAATGCTTTCCTTTTGATGAAGAACATTTAAACGGATTTCAAGGAATAATTCCAAACTTCGAGCAATAACGCCGAAGCTCATGTTGTTGATATGAGGATTACTATTTTTTTGAAATGACCAGAGAATAAGAGAGACGGGAGGATTCAAAATAGCTTAACTTTTTGAGGAGAAGACACACAATGGGCCGTTTCTCTTTGCTTTCATTATTACACAATTCCACGATGGGGTCAGAGTGACAATCTAAAAGGGAATCAAGGGAAATGAAATATTTACTTTGCTGGAGACAGGAAAGGACAATGTGGAATTTCGAAGGGGCGGAGCAGTTGATAAGTTTAGATATTGTGGGGATGGAGCTGCAGTGGGACCAATGCCAACAGAGAACCGCGAGGAAAGGACCGGGGGTTCTCTGGACCTCCCGAGAGTTTAAGAATAGACAGCTGGCCCTGGGAGAAGTAGAACGGGGGAATGATCTGTTTATGACATGGTTGGCCCGTACGAAGCTTCAGTACGCTTGTGGACTGTCGCTGTTGGGGAGTGACCCCGGCGTGTAGATGACACAGTCCGAACAGTTGCCTGCAGGATTAGTGCGGATTTGGATCTCAGATTACAGTGACCATCGCAAATAGACAACAGAGCAGTTGTCTCCGGGAATATTGCCGATATTAAGATCAGATTAAATTCAATGGAAACACAACGCGAGAAGCACCTTGATTCAGCACCAGATATTCCCGAGGCGAGTATGGTGGAAACAAAAATGAAGCAACGTCTACAGATGTAAAATATCAAAGCCTTGACCCTAAACTAATTCGAGCAAAGATTGAACACAGTTTGCCGATCAGATCATTGACTATTACACTGGAACATTTCTAAAAGCCACAGTGAACAGCATCGGTTGCAGATTTTAGAGTGCTGAAGCTTTCATATCTGGTGTGTGACAGTCGCAATAATTTCAAATTCGTTGTACACATTAGAATGAAAGGAATGCAGTTAAATATAGGTGCGTAATTAAGCTTTGGAGAGAGATTCACCAGGAAGAGCAACCATAGCGAGGACGGGGTAGTAAATCATCCGAATTACTTTTATTGCATACAGGATTCGAAAATGCAAGGTTATCCACACATCATTTGCAAAGAGAAATTCAGCAGCCCAGAGGGGATTCTGCCGAATTCCTGTTACATTCCACACTGCTGTTCGCAGACTCTGATCCATTCCGGAGCCAGCAAAGCTTCTTTCCCCAAAGTATGTCCTCTCTGTCCCGCTTGGTGGGTCCTCCAGTCGCTGTCAGTGCCGGGGCGGCTGCTCACGTTGACACTGAGAGAACTCGGTGAGTCGGACGGCTATTAATATGAGAGAGAAACTCTCTTGTGACGTCGAAATCCTGCGTGGAATTTACATTATTTCTATTCTGTAAAATGAGAGATGCCGTTAACCCTTTTTGCATAGCAGCCGAGATGCTGGTGTGGGATGAACACCCTTCATTTGGATTGCTCGTGTTTGTGGCTCTACCATCTTTACCCTGCTGAAGCATATATTAAATGCAATTCATAAAACTGTCACGCCCACCCGATCGTTCCATGCACTTAACTGAAGCAGCTCCCCATCTTTCCAGAGTAATTGTCTGCACTCACCCTGTCCTTTGGTGCATGACTCGTGAGGATCTGGTGAGTGATGACTCTGCAGAAGCAACAAACTCATCTGTGTGGTCAGTGATAGACCGGAAGCGGCAGAAACACCGCTGGCCTGGTCCGTACACTGAGGGGAGTGTTGGAGCAAATCCCGAAGACCGTGGTTCACATCTCTCCCCAACTGCAGAACTCTCTTTATTCGAGCCCTGAGACATTTCTCTCCTATGCGAGGACATTTATATTTCCTTAGAAGATATTTTGAATAATTGTACGCCTTTACTGGTTAACATTTGGTTAAACACCCCCTCTTTGCATCTCGTCCGATGGTTCACCTTTCAGTGTATTTGACGGACGGGTATACTCACAGAAACACCGAGAACGATATTTCAAACGTTGTGCAGCTGTATACGGAACACGTGGAAATTTAAAACCTTGGCTCCTTAGAAACAAATATTGAAATGAGCAAAGTTCTAGCCTCACTAGCATGTGCTTGCAACCCTGCCGGTCCTGTCCTTCAACTTTGCACCTAACTCCTAAACTCTCTTTGCAGGACTTCCTCCTTCTTGCATGTCCATGTCATTGGCCCCTACATTGGGTTGAGTTTGCTAAGTGTATTCAAAAGGGTTCCAGGGACAATATTTAGATAGGTCTGCAAGAGGAGAAGGTGTACTTGATCTTGTATTGGGAAATGATCCCTGGTCAGTTGTCAGGTCTCTCCGTGGGACAGCATCTTTGAGTTAGTGATCACAATTCCATCTCATTAACCATGGCAATGGAGAATGATAGGAACAGACATGGTAGGGTAACGTTTAATTGCAGTAAGGGGAAAATATGAGGCTATCAGGCAGGATCTTTGAAACATAAACTGGAAACAGATGTTCTTCGGGAATCGTACGGAAGAAATGTGGGAAATGTTCAGGGGATATTTTGTGGTGTTCTGTGTAGGTATTTCCCAATGAGACATGGAAAGGATGGAAGGGTACAGAAACCGTGGTGTACAAAGGATGTTGAAAATCTAGTCAGGAACAGAAGTAGTCAAGAATAAATTTTCAAAAAAAAAACTAGAAAATGATAGAAATCTGGAGGATTATAAGGCTAGCAGGAAGGAGTCTATGAATGAAATTTGGAAGGGGCCATGAAAATGCCCAGTTTGACAGGATGAAGCAAAACCTCAAGGAATTCTACAATTATGTGAAGAGCAGGAGGAGAAGACGTAAGAGATTAGGACCAATCAACAGTGACAGTGGGAAAGTGTGTATGGAACCGGAGGAGATAGCAGACGTAGTTAATTAATACTTTGATTCAGTATTCACTACGGAAAAGGATCTTGCCGATTTTAGCGATGACTTGCAGTGGACTGAAAAGCTTAAACGTGCATATATTAAGAAAGAGGATGTTCTGGAGCATTTGGAAAGCATCAAGTTGGATAAGTCGCCAGGAGCGTACGGGATGTACCCCCAGGCTACTGTAGAAAGCGCGCGAAGAGATTGCTGACACTCTGGCAATAATCTTTGCATCATCAATGAGGACGGGAAAGGTTCCGGAGGATTCGAGTGATGCGGATGCTGTTCCCTTTTTAAAGAAAGGGAGTAGGGATAGCCCAGAGGTTAGTAAGTTGATGGTGAAGGTCCTGAGAGGCAGGATTTATGAACATTCGGAGAGGCATAATCTGATTACGAATAATCAGCATGGCTTTTACAAAGGCAGGCCGCGCCTTACGACCCTGACTGATTTTTCTGAGGATGTCGTTAAACGCATTGTTGAACGTAGATCTGTAGATGCAGTGTAGATGGATTTTATCAAAGTAAGGATGCTGGAGATCGAAGGGCGCATTACCTTGTGGGTTCAGATTTGGCTTGCACACAGAAGGCAAAGTGTGGTTGTAGAACGGTCATATGCTGCATGGAGGCCGGTGAACAGTGGTGTGTCTCAGTGATCTGTTCTTGGTTCCCTACTCTTTATGATTTTTATAGATGAAGTGGATGAGGAAGTGGAGGGGTGGATTAGTAAACATGCTGATGACACAAAGGTTAGGGGTGTTGTGGATAGTGTGGATAGTTGTCACAGGTTACAGCGGGACATTGACAGGATGCAAAACTAAGCTGAGAAGTGGAAGATGGAGTTCGAGCCATATAAGTGAGAGGTGGTTTATGTTTGGTAGGTCAAATGTGAAGGCAGAATATAGTATTAATGGTAAAACTGCGGGCAGTGTGCAGGATCAGAGGAGTCTTGTGGTCCGAGTCCCTAGGACGCTCAAAGCTGCTTCGCAGGTTGACTCTGTGGTTAAGGAGGTGTACGGTGTATTGGCCTTCATCGATCGTGGGACTGAGATTCAGAACCGGAAGGTAAGGCTGCATCTATATAGCACCCTGGGCTGACCCTACTTGGAGTACTACGCACAGTTCCGGTCGCCTCACTACAAGAAGGACGTGGCGACCATAGAAAGAGTGCATTACAGATTAACAAGCTTGTCTTATGAGAATAGGTTGAGTGAACTCGGCCTTCTCTCATTGGAGCGACGTAGGATGAGAGGTGTTCTGATAGAGGTGTACAAGATAATAAGAGGCATGATCGTGTGGACAGTCATAGGCTTTATCCCCAGGGCTGAAATGGCTAGCACGCGAGGGCATAGCCTTAAGGTGCTTGCAAGTAGATACAGAGGAGATGTCAGGGGTCAGTTTTGTTTTACTCAGAGAGTGGTGAGAGCGTGGAATGGGTTCCCGGCGATGGTGGTGGAGGCGGAAACGATACGGTCTTTTAAGAGACTTTTGGATCGGTACGTGGAGCTTAGAAAAATAGAGGGGCTGTGGGTAAGCCAAGGTAATTTTAAGATAAGAACATGTTCAGCACAGATTTGTCGGTCGAAGTTATACATAGAGTGCTCTATAGGTTTTGTATGTTTCTACCCTCAATCGCAGAGAGTGTTGTTGGCAGCCCAGCGCATCTGAGGATGAGAAACTTCCTTTCCGCAGTATAGTTACATCAGTAGATGAGTGAACTGGGCCCGGAGGATCAAAACCGAGTCCAGCCTCAACAACTATAATTTGTTTCAGGTACTTCCGTCTAGCAAGCGATACTGCAGGTTGAAGGCCTGGGCCAACAGGCTCTTGGAAGGCATCTTTCATCAGGCCATCATAGAACCATAGAACCATAGAACATTACAGCACAGAAACAGGCCTTTTGGACCTTCTTGGCAGTGCCGAAACATTTTTCTGCCTAGTCCCACTGACCTTCACCTGACCCATATCCCTCCATACTCCTCTCATCCATGTACCTGTCGAAGTTTTCTCCACTGTTAAAAGTGAACCCGCATTTACCACTTAATCTGGCAGCTCATTCCATTCACACAACACTCTCTGTGTGAAGAAGCCCTCCCTAATGTTCCCTTTAAACTTTTCCTCCTTCACCCTTAACCCAGGTCCTCTGTTTTTTTTTCTCCCCCAGCCTCAGTGGAAAAAGCCTGCTTGCATTCACTGTACGCATACCCATCATAATTTCCTATCCCTGTATCAAATATCCCCTCATTCTTCTACGCTTCATGGAATAAAGTCCTAACCTATTCGACCTTCCTCTGTAACTGGGTTTCTCAAGTCCCGGCAACATTCTTGTAAACCTTCTCTGCACTCTTTCAAACTTTATGATATCCTTCCTGTAATTCGGTGACCAAAACCGCTCACAATACTCCAAATTCGCCCTCACCAATGCTTTATACTAACTCACCATAACATTCCAACTCTTATACTCAATACTTTGATTTATAAGGCAAACGTTCCAAAAGCTCTCTTTACTACCCTCTCTATCTGTGACTCCACTTTTATGGAATTTTGTATCTGTATTCCTAGATCCCGCTGTTCTACTGCACTCCTCAGAGCCCTACCATTTACCTTGCATGTTCTGTCTTGGTTTTTCCTTCCAAAGTGCAATACCTCGCACTTGTCTGTATTAAACGCCATCTGCAATTTTTCAGCCGATCAGTTTGATCAATACACATTGATATGATTGCATATCTGACTGTAGATTGTATGCCACTGCAAAACAATTCTGTATACAATCTTAGTGTGTAGGTAATATCCTACCAACTGCATGATAAATAGCAGCGGACCTAGCACGAATCCCTGCAGCAGGCTCGTCATAGTCAAGGAATCAACTATCTACACTCTGGCCTCTTACCCTAAATCTGTGTTGGATTCAAGATTTTTTGGTTTGATGTGTCTGACTGAAAACTGGAAGACAACATACGAAACAAAACCAGAACTGAAGAAACAAAAGAATGTAGTGACGCCAGTATTTCATGGGGACATAATCGGCACTTTGGATTTTCAGCACTCAGTGTCAGTGTCAATAGAATGCGTTGCACGCTATGGTGTTCAATCCAGTTTTCCTCGCAAATAATAGAGCTGCCTGGGAACTTGCTGATCGATCACGTATTTTACTGTCTACTTTTGTTGAAAACGAATATAATTGAGAAATGTTTGTAGAATTGTGACAGCTCTGGCTAATGTCTTTGAAGTTAAATAGACTGCAACACAAGTCACGGTAGTGGAGTAAAGTGATCAAGTTATTCACGAGTAGATGCTCTGTGCTTCATACCGAACTGCTGATGTCCCATTTCAGCAGCTGAAACCGAGTGCCTTGCAAACTATATGTTGGAAACGTTCATATTATCATTTGTTTAAAAGTTAACAATCTGTAACATCCCTTGTGTAGACGAATTTATGGCACGGTTGGTGTAGCTGGTTGTCCCTGATGTGACTGATGTCATAACCATACTAATTGCCTCAGAGGAGTTACACTGAATTGCAGATAACTCTGTAAGTCTGATAACCGGTTGGAACTTTCCATATAGTTGGAAATTTCCATGCAACTGAACACTGCTTCTGACGGAATATGGAATATGCGGCGATCTACTACATCGCGGGCATTTTCTATCCTGCAATTGTAGCGATCGGTGTCCCTGGTAAGATACTGAAGCTCTATCATGCATGGTGCATGGTGCCATCGTCTTGTTTTTGACTTTTACTCAGCACAAATGCTACCCTCAGTTTCAGTTTCCATATCTTTCTGATATCATGATTTTTTTCTCTTTCGTTAAATAAGTTGTTGCCGATATGTCCATAGTTTCATAGTCTGATCTTGCTCGGCTCTCTGAAACGACATTCGTCGCTGTTCTAGATCGTCAGTTCATTTTTCAAATGCCCCTCCAGCCGAATATCGACACGATTATGGATCCTCCATAATCGCTAAATTAGAACTCATGATTTGCACCCAATTAATTTCACTACAAATATACCCTTCAGCTGTTTCATCTTTAGTCATTGAAATGGCGTTGTTCGTGGGGCGTGCGATGTGGAAATCAGATGGCCGGCTATAACCTGTCGGATGGTCGCCAACCCACGGCTTTATGAACACCAGTGTTCCAAAAGCTTTCTTCATGACCCGATCTATCTGTAACACCACTTTCAATGAACTGAAGTTTTTACTGTCACTTATTCTTTGGGCCCTCTTCCCTTTTCATGGACATCTGCAAGAAACAAGAATTTCAGGTTGTATTGTTTACATTCTCTGATGTCAAATATAATGCTCAAGCTATTGAAATTTTAAACCTGTTCACCTGCTCATTCATATGAATATCTAATCAGCCAATCAACTGGCACCAACTGAATGGCACCAAAAGAATGAAGAGATGGCAAAATGCTTCAGTTCATAACAAACGTCAGAATGATAAATAAATGTGGTCTAAGTGACTTTGACCGTGGAATAATTGTTGGTGTCAGATGGAGTGGTTTGCGTATCTCAGAAGCTGGTTAACTTCTGGAATTTTCCCATTATTGTCCTCCATCTGGAGTGAACCGTCTGAAGCCGGCATGCATTACATTTCTGTTGTTTGACTTCCAAAAAAAAACTATACCCTGCATATCATTGGAAGAATGGTGGAAATTCAGACAGTTGTAACTACCGATAATTCTGTGTTGTTTTTATTTTCCTCCAAATTTCTTGTAGTTAATTTAACGGCGATTGTGATCCTATCTCGTGGAAAATGCGGACTCTCCAAATGCATCACCCGTTACCTGATTGGAATGGCAACAGCGGATCTGATGGTGGTTATCGTTGCCGTTTTACAGGATGAGACCAGAAGAATCTACTTTCAGTCCAGATCCCTGCTCATCACTCCAGTATGTGCTCTAGCACTTGTATTTAGGGTTGCGACGAGAGACTGTTCAGTTTGGTTTACGGTCAGTTTTACCTTCGATCGTTTCATCGCGATATGTTGTCGAAAGCTGCGGGAACGTTACTGTACTGAGAGAGCAGCAACAGTGGTTATGGTGACCGTGGTTATAGTGAGCGTCGGGAGATGTGCCCCTTTTTACTTTGCCGTTGAACCTTACGTCATTATTGACAACATCCCGTGGCATTGCGCCCTCACATATGAATACAATACTTCACCCTTGTGGAGAGGATACGAATTGCTGGATAGCATTTTAACACCTTTGCTACCAATCGGCTTAATTCTAGTGTTCAATGGCTTAACAGTGAGGCATATCATTGCAGCAAATAGAGTCCGCAGAGGACTTCGGAACGGCAGTGAAAATCAGCAGGATACCGAGATAGAAAACCGCAGAAAATCGATGATTTTGTTGTTTGCTATATCAGCTAATTTTATTTTATTTTGGATCCCCTATGTAGCTCATTCCCTGAAATGGCAAACACAAAACTATGATTATCAGGACAGATATTTCAGTTCCCCGGTATATATACTACAACAATTCGGGTTCATGCTGCAAATTCTGAGTATGTGCACCAATACCTGCATCTATACTCTGACACAGAGGAAGTTCAGAAAAGAGCTGAAGAATGGAATGAAGTATGTGGTTACGTTAAATGACCGTCTGTGCGGATAACATCCACGTCCAATTGCGGAGCTTTCTGACAAAACAGTTTTACAAACTCAGCGGAGGCTTCTAATAAAACAGTTCTACAAATGAGTAGGTCATGAATCCAAACAATCATTTGCCTGGTCATCCTGAAATTGCAAAATCTACGGAAGGTTGTATACTTCACACAGCTGAGGTAGGAACCTGGGCAAATGTTCAATTGACTTTCGTGATTGTTACATTCTTTGACTTTCTCCAAACTATCGCAGAGACTTGACAAAGACAAAGACAGGAATGGCTTCCGGACAAACCCGTGTTCAGATGATTGAAAATTGACAGTGTCGGGTTAAAGAGAGTAAAGTGAGTGCCATTGAAACACACGGACAGTAACACAGCTGCGGAAATGGAATAAACAGTCTATAAATTGTCTATTTATAGACAGTGATTAGAACTCAGAAGCAGAAAGGAAGCAATCACTCGCTTGGGACCCCGCACACTATCTCCAAATCAAAAAAAAGAAAGTAGAGTCAGGAAGAATCTGATCAGGAGGTTGATTTTGGACAGGTGGCATATTAACACAGTTGTTGTCACAATCAAATTAAACTTCCCTAATATTCATTGGCACTTTCTCGGGATAAAAGTTTCCCGAGAACCTTTATGATAATAAAAATAATAAAAAGTAATAATAAAAAGTAAGTATGATAGTATTTCTCAATAAGCTGGCAGGGGAATAGAGCATCGTCTATTCAGGACCTGGTACCAGAAAATGACACAGATCTCCTCGCGGGTCAACTGTTCGACATTTACCATAAGCATTCAGTGTGCTAGGAGCTGACAGTAGAGAATGTGTTTAATTGGTGCTATTAGGTAGGCACTTGGAGCCGAATTTGGGAAATGGTGTGCTCCTTGAAATGGGCAATAAATGTTTTGCTAATGGAACAGTTGATTGGCGTTCAGTGTCGACTTGTCTCACTGCAGCCAGGAACGGAAGGTAGGGTCAAATAACCCTGGTTGCCAAGAGATATGGAAAACCTCGTCAAGAAGAAGAGAGAAATATACTTAAGATTCAGGAAGAAAAGATCAGACAGGGCTGCGGAAAGTCACAAGTTGGGCGGGATGGAAATGAACTGAACTTAGAAGAATTGGAAAGGAACATGAGAATGCCTCTGAGAGTCTCATTAAGGTACATGAAGAACAAGAGGGTGACGAGAGGGTGGGAGGGACATATCAGGAAACATCTGGCTGGAGTGCAAGGAGGCAGTGAAGGTCCTTAATGATACTTTGCTTCGGTGTCAGCCGGTGAGCGCGACCTTGATAAATGTGGATCCGGCATAAAAAGACGGATACAGTGGGACATCCCTACGTTACGATCTATGCCTTGCAAACTTGTAAACCATTAAAATAAACCATTCTATATTTATATATAGAAGATATATACCCCAGGTAACTAGAGCAAGCGGGCGATGATACCTCTGCGGTTTTAAACATGATATTTGTGTCTTCACTGGCCACAGGAGTATTACCGGGGAATTGGAGGATGGTGACTGTTAATTCTTTTTTCAAGAAATGCAGTAGGGATACTCCTGCGATTTACAGGACATTGAGCCTTTCGTCAGGGTGGGCAAGCTCCCGGGGAGGATTCTTAGAAATGGGATTTATGCATATCTGGAGAAATGTATTCTGGATGAGAACAGTCAGCATGG
Source organism: Hemitrygon akajei (assembly GCF_048418815.1). Classification (NCBI taxonomy): domain Eukaryota; kingdom Metazoa; phylum Chordata; class Chondrichthyes; order Myliobatiformes; family Dasyatidae; genus Hemitrygon; species Hemitrygon akajei. The sequence goes on from NW_027332055.1 coordinate 801,855, forward strand.
TTTTGTAGGAGCTGGTCCTCCCACATGAGTCTAAATGAATTATTCGAAAATGTGAACAAATATACTGATGAAGACAAACCAGTCGATGCGGGGTGTATTAATCGTGTAAGGTGTTTGACCGGGATATGCATGATAGGCACATTCAGAGAGTGAGACGGCATTGGGTCGAGCGAAACCTGATTGTGTACACTGAGAATGGGCTTATCAACAGAAGGCAGATTAGATACTAGAAGGAAGGAATTATGCCAGGAAGACGGTGGCCAGTGGTGTTCCACAAGTAAGGTATACACTTTAATAGACTTTACAACTATGTCTCCACTCCGCAATGAAAGTGTTCTGAAATTCCGACTGTAATTTGACCATCCTGCAAAACTTGGATATTTTATTGAATTACTGCTGACGATGTATGCAAAATTCTGAATTTCTGAATGGAACTGCACGCAATACAATCTGACCTCCCGTTGGCATATTACACAGCTGATGCTACAATGACAACAAAAGAAATATTTTCAATGGAACCCATAACACTCAACATTTGATAGTCTTCAGCAGCATCTGTTAGTGCTCCCCAGATCAACCAATCTCCCAAAATGCGAATTCCAAATTCCAATTTCAAGTATACATGAATTTATCCATCTGCCAACTTATCTTTCAACAATGAGTTTGTCGTGGCCGGAATAGTCACACTCATATTTCGATCCCTTTAACCGTGATTCCACCTGGCCGCGGAGGAATCTGCGTCTCCGTCTGAAATCAATACAAAAGCAGACAAATAAAAGATCATATTCTAAATACGCAGGTAAAGCAAAACCAAAAATACAGACTTGAACTTTTCTATCGTCAAACCGTTGCAGGTCACTGGCATATGGAGGGTTAATTGCCAGGGTGAAATACCTTATCAAATATGCTAAAGAGCACAAGGAAGGTAAATGAGGGTGATGGTCGCCCAGATACACTAAGAGTTTCGGAAAGAAACCCACCATCTGAAATTCACATTAGGGCCTGGAAATGCATTTCACTCAAGGAAACATACAATTTGAGATAGACATATTGTGGTGACGAACGGAGGATTAATTCAAGCATTCTCTCAAAACAAACCTAACAAACAGGAGTGCCTTCCGTTCACTTACGCACGAATTGTCTCTCTTTAGATTTCAAGTGATCTGACAAATGTCCAGTCCCTATGCAATATTTTACGTTCTCAATGCATTCACACTTTAAACTATCACAGAAAATGAAATCTTTTCCATGTCAAAAGCAAATGGACGCTGGAAGTTATGTATCGTCCGCAGATTAATATTTAAACCATTTAAAATACCTCAGCGCGCCATTAAATCTCTAACGGCGTCCACGTTCTCTCACCTGCAATCTATGACCAAGTATAGGATTCAGAGTAAATCAACGTTTTGTTGCATACTAGTAGGCTTAATAAACCCAATTACCACCGCTGAATGAATAGGATTGGACACAGTACTAGGAACATTTCCCCAACAAAATCCAATCCAGAAATCTCTTACTGATGGAGTGAAGGTATATTCCTTTAGAGCGTTACTTCCCTCAGAATTTCACACTTGCACTTTCTTGTGCACACTCGAAAACTTTGTACTGAGCCTCAATTCCTCACTGTGTGTTAGGACAGAAGGATGAAACAATATCAAGGACATTCTAGATTCATCGGTGCTGCCAGACACCACATATGTCTGACTATTGGCTTTAAATTGTCTCGATATAATGTTTATTCATTGTGGCCCTTGGGACACCATTCATTGATCTGACGTAAATTTAATTGAGTGCTTGCCGCTCCTCTGGTTACATTTGGTTGGCACGTCTGGCGAGATACTCTGCTCGTACCCAGAAATAACTTAAAGGATTGTTTAATTCTTCACTTGCTGCCTTATTCTTGTATTTGCCGCAAATTCGGGTGTGAAGAATGTAATTCCGGGACTGAGAAAAGGCTGCTATGTATTATGACCTAATGATATGTTCCTATAGAAACACATTCAAATCAATGTCCTTTCATCTGCGTTACCTAGACCGTGTACTGCTCTCCGGTGACCATGGTCTTTTAACAACTCAGTATGATCATCCGCAGGCATTAATGTCTCATTTTCCTGAGCAATATCTCTCAGATGCTTAAACACAAAGGAAGTAGTGCATATTATATTCCCGTTTCAGTTCCTGCTTCGTTTCCTTACATTGCGATCTCTTTCTGGTCTCACATGGGGAAATCGCCAAGAGAGGTACAGGGTTCTTCGGTTTTTATGCTGGCAAGAGATGTTTGGAGCGAGGCTGCCGTACAGAGATGCGTCACTACGTCCTCTTCTATTTCAAAGACCCGTATTATTTCTCTCTGAATGGGCAAGTTGGCTGTGCAGCTTTTCCATCTGCTTTGGAAACTTCTTCTGATCTCTAGTGTTGTGTTTCTTTTCTAATATTGATTTAAGAATTATATTCATAATGTCTTTAAATCAGTGCAAATTTTCCCATCCTTCCACTACAAGCTAAAATGCTTCTTATCTCTCACTCTTTTCTATAATAAGCTCTCTAAAACTGACTGAAAAGCATTGTTATCCACTCTCCTTTCGCCCACTCTCCTTGTAAATTATTGGGCTTCTCCCTAATGTGAATATTTTCTCTTCAAGCCCGACACCACCTCATGCAACGCATAATTGCTGCTTCTAATCATTCCCGCTTTACTTTAAATTACTGCCAACAATCTCCACAATCCTCAATTAAACATTCTCCTGCACTGACTTTGCTTAACTACCAGACGTCACATCCTTCCGTGAGGAATCATCCACATCTTTATCGTAGCTTTTTCAAAAAATTTATTTATTTTAATTCATACCTCCATGACCAGCCTAGTCTACACAATGAGGACAATTCCTTGTTACGTATTTCTCCATCAGACGATTAAAAAAAAACTGTGATGGTGTGTTGTAGTTATGGGTACCATTAACTTCCAAATTACTGACTGGAAGAACCCAGTGACTAATGGACCAGAGGAGAGTGAATTTATTGAAACGTTAAACAAGTGTTTCTTGACCCAGTGTATTCATGCACCAGCAAGAGGAGAATCCTGTCTAAATTTGATATTCTGCAAGCATAACGCTGAGTTTTGAGTACGGAAGTTGTTGTGCCTTTAGGAACAAGTGATCATATCATTGTTAGTCTCGAAGATTTTTTTGGGGAGTATATCAGTAAAAACCAAAACAAGTGAATTCAGTATCGGGAAGGTACATTCTGTGAAGTTGCGGCTAAGGCTTTAGAAGGTGAACTAGAAGGATCTGCTTGACATTCGGGCCGATTTAAAGAAGTAATACTCGCAGTGCAGGAAAAGTTCATACCCAAGGTCGGGAGAAGCAATCAAAACGATAGATCAATGTTCAAAGGTTAAAGGAAAATTTTTAATCAGAGTACACATCTAACGGCAGACACAGCCCTGAGATTATTTTCCAGTGGCTATACATAGCAAATCTGTAGAAGGTGTGTGCTGCCTTTAGGGCAGTTATTTAGTTTATAATATTTTCGCTTAGTAATTTGTTTGTTAGCATTTCTTAGTTAAAGTTAGGATTGTTTAAATAAATTCATTTGTCTGTAATATATCGCGGCATGCGATGACATCACATCCGGTTTCGCCGCGTCTTGTGGGAAAATACCGGTTTGGGATAAACGCAAGGGTGGGGGCCAGACATGCGTCAGTTCAGCGCAAGCAGAGATTTCTTTCTACGCACCAGAAACACAGTGAAAGCAACGCTGTAAGTCATGAGATAATCGATATGTTGAATTAAAATGTTAACGCTGATTCTGTTAAAAGTAACGACGGTCGATAAGGTTTATGTTTTCGTTAGGTAAAGAGTCGGGATAGTTTGTGTTGAAGTGTATTTAAAGCAGTCAATGGAGTCGGTAGATTCTGACTGTATGCTGCACTTTAATGTAATGTAGTTGTTGTAGTTTTACCTTTGCAAGTATTCACGATGTAAATGTGATATCTAGAAGGAAACAAATATTGTACCAATCTTGTATTGTTTTATCAACAGTTTTCACCAGACGTTAATGTGAAGAGTGAACAGTAAATGGTTAATCTTACTGCGACCTTGTTTTCATTGACTACGGTTTACCTCGACGTTTAACCCGGGTTTCGTTACACCCGAGCGAGAACGTTACATGGACTATAGTCAGACCATCAATAGGTTCACGCAGCTTGACGCGTACCCCCTACCCCGCATCGCGGATATGGTCAACCAGATAGCTCAGTACAAGGTGTACTTGACGATAGATCTGAAATCCGCTTATCACCAGCTCCCCATCCACCCAGATGACCGCCCCTACACCGCCTTCGAGGCGGGCGGCAGGCTCTATCACTTCCTGCGCGTCCCATTTGGTGTCACCAATGGTGTCTCAGTCTTCCAGAGGGAGATGGACCGGATAGTGGACCAGTACAACCTGAAGGCCACATTTCCCTATCTAGATAACATCACCATCTGTGGTCGCGACTGGTCGGATCACGACGTCAACCTCCAACTATTTTTCCAAGTGGCCGAAGCTTTGAACCTTACTTATAACAGGGACAAGTGTGTGTTCAGAACCACCCGACTCGCTATCCTTGGGTATCTCGTGGAAAACGGGGTCATTAGCCCTGACCCCGACCGTATGCGCCCCCTGTTAGAACTCCCCCTTCCCACCACTCTCAAAGCCCTCAGACGGTGCCTGTGTTTTTTTTCCTATTACGCCCAATGGGTCCCCCATTACGCAGACAAGGCCCGCCCCCTTGTCAAGTCTACCACTTTTCCCCTCTCTGCCGAGGCCTGCGCGGCCTTCAGCTGTATTAAAGGGGACATTATCAAAGCAACGATGCATGCGGTGGACGAGACCATTCACTTCCAAGTAGAGAGTGACGCCTCCGATTTCGCGCTTGCCGCTACCCTGAATCAGGCAGGCAGGCCAGTAGCATTCTTTTCTCATACCCTTCAAGGCCTGAAATTCGGCACTCCGCGGTGGAGAAAGAAGCCCAGGCCATAGTGGAAGCTATTAGGCACTGGAGGCACTATATCGCCGGCAAAAGATTCACCTTTCTGACCGACCAGCGCTCAGTTGCGTTCATGTTCAGCAACCAACAGCGGAGCAAAATCAAAAATGATAAAATTTTGCGGTGGAGAATGGAACTCTCCACCTACAACTATGATATCCTGTACCGGCCTGGCAGACTCAATGAGCCCCCTGATGCCCTATCCCGGGGAACGTGTGCTAGCGCACAGCTCGACCAGCTGTATGCCCTTCATGCACATCTTTGCCATCCGGGGGTCACCCGATTTTACCATTTCGTTAAAGCCCGGAACCTGCCGTACTCCCTGGAGGACATCAGGACGATGACCAGGGACTGCCAAATCTGCGCTGAGTGCAAACCCCACTTCTACCGTCCTGACATGGCGCAACTTGTCAAGGCCACCCGCCCTTTTGAGCGACTGAGTGTTGACTTTAAGGGCCCCCTTCCCTCCACTGAACTCAGTGTCTATTTTCTCAATATTATTCACGAGTACTCGCGATTCCCCTTTGCCATTCCCTGCCCCGACACTACTACCACGTCCGTCATAAAAGCCCTGCGCCAGCTCTTCACTCTGTTTGGATATCCCTGCTATATCCACAGTGATAGAGGGTCCTCCTTTATGAGTGATGAGCTGCGCCGGTACCTGCTAGCTAGGGGCATTGCTACTAGTCGAACCACGAGTTACAATCCCTGGGGGAATGGACAGGTGGAGAGGGAGAATGCCACAGTGTGGAAGGCCACACATTTAGCCCTTAAGTCAAAAGGGTTGTCGGTCTCTCGCTGGCAGGAGGTCCTCCCCAAGGCACTCCACTCTATCCGCTCTCTGTTATGTACATCCACCAATGCCACCCCTTACGAACGCCTATTCTCTTTTCCCAGGAAGTCTGTCACTGGGACCACCCTACCGGCTTGGCTGACGTCCCCGGGGCCAGTGCTGCTCCGGAAACATGTGAGGAGTAATAAATACTCCCCGCTGGTAGAGAAGGTTCACCTCCTGCATGCTAACCCCCAGTATGCCTACGTGGTCTTGCCTGATGGGTGGGAGGACACGGTCTCCGTCCGCGACCTGGCGCCCGCAGGAGCAGCAGACCACTACCCCGAACACTCCACGGTAACTATGAACCCGGTACCCGAGGTGACACCGCGCACACCGTGCCCCACACAGACTCGTCACGACGCTCATGTACCGGGCATCTCGTACGCGTATATTCCGGGCGCCTCCCACACACGTGAGGGATCCCTGACACCTCCAGTTAGGCCAGAACCAGCACAACCTCCGTCTCCTGTGCAAACACCACCACCGGCACCTGTGCAATCACCACCTCCGGCACCTGTGCAATCACCACCACCGGCACCTGTGCAATCACCACCACCGGCACCTGTGCAATCATCACCTCCGGCACCTGTGCAATCACCACCACCGGCACCTGTGCAATCACCACCACCGGCACCTGTGCAATCGCAGCCGGAGCTACGTAGATCGCAGCGACAGATTCGACCACCTGATAGACTTAACCTGTAAATATACTTGTAAGAAACTTCGCCACCTGGGGACTCTTTTAAAACAAAGGGGGGGGGTGAATTTGGTGAACTACATATACCTGTCTGGACTGCTCCTGTGGCTCCTCCCACAGACCCCTGTATAAAGGCGATTGAGGCCTGAGCCCGGCCTCATTCTCCAGAATGTAGTGTTGTTCATTCTTCCAGTCAATAAAAGCCGATATCTCGCTTCTTCCATCTCAGAGTGAGTTATTGATGGTGCATCACTACTGTTGTGCAGATCCTGTCAGTGTCTCAGTGTCACGATGAGGGGCGTGTTCATGTCAGATGTGGTTGTGGCTGTGACATCGAAACACTTTCAGTGTCCCATTGAAGAACATCTCCGTGTCACAGTGAGGTCTGTGTGCCCCGTTCACAGCTTATGCAAACGGTACTGTCCCGCCTGCAGTCAAGTCTCACTGATATCTGCCGTGTCAGGCTTAGAGGCGTTGACCCCTGACCTGAGCGCATCGGCCCTTCAAACAATACTTCCCGCATTGAAACGTACGCAGCTCAGAACATGAGTCCCGACAGGCTCGAGTTTTTCACAAGTCCTCACAACATCTGTCCGAACAACCACTCAACTAACTCTAATGGTGTTCTTATTTACATGTCCCTGCAACTGTAGTTTATACCACCACTCTCCCCTTCTCATGGCAAACCTTACCGCTGGGATATTAGTTCGATCCCAGTTCAGGTGTAAACTGTGAGAGTTGCTCATGGGAGAGGAAATGAAGGAGCTGAGCGAGGTGGGGGTGGTGTGGCGTGGCCTCCAGGCAGGGGTCTGTGCTGCCCCCCAGTGTTCGCTCGGCAGAAGACAATCTGCTTTGTGAATAATTGTCGATTACAATGGCATTCAAAATGCCCGGGGTGCTTCAAGCTGCATAAATGTGTGTGTGTGTGTGTGTGTGTGTGTGTGTGTGTGTGTGTGTGTGTGTGTGTGCGCGCGTGTGTGTGTGTACTTACTGATATCCTACATATACTTGCTATCTGTTTTCTTATACAAATTACGTGAGTTTCAACCCTAACTCCTTAGCCACGTATTAAACTCAAATGTTCTTGCTAATTTTGTCCACACCTGCACATACATCAGTTTGGAGAACCGGCTCCCTTTTCCTACTTATACACCGGTGACGATAATGACAGCATACCATCGAGGAATTTCGTTCTCGTCCACAGTGTCTCTTTTCCTTTCCCCTAACAAAGAGAACACTATCGATACAGCTCGCCAACTTTCACCCTTTACTCCCTGCTGAGCCACAGAACCACAGTCAGTTCCAGAGACCTGACCGGTAAGACTTTCCCCTGCTTGGTCATTTGCCCCTCCCTCCTACCATCCAGAGGTATCCAAAGTGGTCTACCTGTTATTGAGCGGGTTGGCCACGAGGGGTCGCTGCACAGTCTCTGGCTGTTTAAGTCCTTTCACCGTCCTGTCTGTCACCCATTTTCCTGTACCCTACACTTTGGGTGTAAGCACCTCTCTATATGTCCTCCCTATCACCCCATCAGCTTCCCGAATGATCCCGAGTTCATCCAGTTCCAGTTCCAACTCTGTAACGCAGAGTGATAGACGGTGCAGCTGGATGACCTTCTTACAGGTGAAGTTGTCGGGGACTCTGGAGGTCTCCATACCTCCCACATCTCGCAGGAGGAGTATTCAACTCTCCTGATAGTCATTGCTACTGCTCTGACTGTGCGATTATAAAGAAGGAAACAATATTTAAACTGAAAACAAATCATGAACAGTTTTGTACCTTCTCTCAGCCAAGAGTCTCCTCCTGAATGATTCAAAAAGATAAACCCTCTAAATCCCACTCAACTTCAATTTCCCTTCATTTTTTCTCTCTACTCCGGCTCATCTCACACACACACACACACACACACACACACACACACACACACACACACACACACACACACACACACACACACACACACACACACACACACACACACACACACACACTGAGTGAATCTCCCTCCACACCGTCCCATCAGACACTCCCAGGGTCGGACACAGAGTGAATCTCCATCCACACCGTCCCATCACACACTCCCGGGGTCAGACACAGAGTGAATCTCCCTCCACACCGTCCCATCACACACTCCCGGGGTCAGACACAGAGTGAATCTCCCTCCACACCGTCCCATCACACACTCCCGGGGTCAGACACGGAGTGAATCTCCCTCCACACCGTCCCATCACACACTCCCGGGGTCAGACACAGAGTGAATCTCCCTCCACACCGTCCCATCACACACTTCCGGGGTCAGACACAGAGTGAATCTCCCTCCACACCGTCCAATCACACACTCCCGGGGTCAGACACAGAGTGAATCTCCCTCCACACCGTTACGTCACTCATATTCGGGATCAGAGCTCCTCCGCTCGTCCTACCGAACGCAGGGTGAAGCTCCCCCTGTGGTGCAGCAATAACGCACTCCCGGGACCAGCCACTAGGTGTCTCTCCCGGCACACCGTCGCTTGACGCAGGTTCGGACAGTAGGTGTCACTCTCGCCGGAAGTCTCTTCGCCACATTCCCGAGATCAGCAGCCTTGTGATTCGGTGCGGGGGGAGTGGGGATGTTTCCTCACCCTGTCTGCCGGTCATATTGGAGTATAAAAGTTGCATTGTTTGCTGTGTAATCAAAACTATTTTGTCAGCTTTGAACTTGCTATGCATGTATCCAATTTAGTAGGAGAATGAAATCTTAAGAATGTAGAAGACAATGGTGTGTTAATGAGAGGTAGCTAAGATATGTAGATTAGAACAGTATTAAGTCAATGGGTAGAAACAATAGTGGCGGATGTACTTGTGATACGCAACTGTAGACCGATTGGATATGCTAATACAACTAAACCAGGAGATTGCTATAAAAAATGCTATGTACAAGGATCGGTGGGCAATCGGCGACCAGCTCACTGACTGTATCAGCTTTGTTTTGCAAATTAAAGTTTAACATTTCTTGAAGAATCTTCTGCGTCTCCTGGTCGTTTATGGGGCACGAGAAACCACGACAAAATTGGCGACCGCGGCAGGACCGGAAAGAGACCCGCGGAAAGGAAACGGCAGATTGGGGACGCTTCCCAGTCCTCTAGGGACCCCCACAAGGCTAAAAGAATTAAGGGTGCACCCAAACAAAAGGTAAGCGCTTTTTGCGACAATTTGGACTAAGAATTCTGTTGGTTTTGGGGAGGTCTCGGAGTTTCAGAAGTGTGGAACCGCTGCCGAAGGGTCTCTCCGGTCCAAAGAATCTGGCAGAATTGGGGGTTAACAGGAGGCTCAGAGGATTGATCAAGAACACTGCAGTGAGGGTAAGTACAAATAAGCTAATGAGAAGTTAAGTGAAGAAAAATTCCACGTGGTGTTGGTAAGTCCCTGTGGATACCGCTTCGTATGAAACGAAGGGCTGAACGGGCAGGGAAAGGGAAACTACAGAAAATCCTCGTGGATACCGCCTTAAGAGATAAGGGTCTGAATAGACGAGGTGCATAGAGAAAATCCCTGTGGATACCGCTTCGTATGAAACGAAGGTCTGAACGGGCAGGGAAAGGAAAATAGAGAAAATCCTCGTGGATGCCGCCTTAAGAGATAAGGGTCTGAACAGACGAGGTGCAAAGAGAAAGTTCTGTGGGTACCACTCTGAATAGAGGTCTGTACGGGCAGAACAGAATAGGAAACAAGGACAGTTCAATATATAGTTTAAAGCGCTGGTAGATAGACGATAGACCAGGCATAGAATTAGAGTAAATAATATTATCCATTAAACGCACTGTGAATCTCTGAAATACCTTAAAAAGAGAGAACAACATGACAGGTAAAGGAACGGCAGTAGAGATTCCGAGCAAAAAAAAAGATCCCGGTAAATAAATATCAGATCACAAAAACTTCAGAAAAATGGGAAAAGAGAACCAAAAACCTGGTCACAAAACGGCCAAGAGAAGGAACGTTTGATGTAAGCTTGTGCGAAGAAATGGAGGCACTAATTAAAAATTACAAACCAAAAGATAAATCTAAGAAAAGAGGGCAAAAAAGAGAACGAGAAATGGAAGTGCTAAGACTCTTCAGAACGGAGGGGGAAAGGCTGAGGAGGACAGGTAGAATATTGATTACAAGCGAGGAAGACACTAAGGTGCTGGAGAAACAGCCTGTTAGAGAGAGAGGAGGGTACGGTGAGAAGCTGGCTTCAGCTCCGTACCCGGATGTGAAAGAAACAGAAAAGCCCCCTCCCTATAATGGGGAAGGAACCCCTAAGCAGTGCCCCCTGCTGACGGGAACAGTAAACATGCAGGGAGAAGTACAGGTTTGGTACAATGAGGAGGAAAAAATAAATACGAGAAGGAAAAAGCGGCGATATGGAAGGAGATACAGGCAGAAAGGATAAAGATAGAACAGGTACAGAGAGAAATGGAAGAAGGGATTGAACGGATGAAATACTTGAGAGGAAAAGGAGTATGAGGAGTATCGGTTATACTATAGAAATAAACAGACTAGAAAAGAAAGTGGCTCACCAGGGCAGGAAGAGATGAGGCATTCAAGAGGAAGTGGAAAAAAGATAGGAGATGAGAGTCTTGGAGAAACACAAGAGAGAAAGGAATCAAGCACGAGTAAGGATCATGAGGAGTCCCTGCCACAGGTGTACAGACACGGACAGGACGAAAGAGAAGGTGACTCACTGGAGGAGCAAGAGTTAAGTGGAGAGAGAGAGGATGCGAGAATCTGTGGGGAAGAGTTAGGAGGCAGAAGCCTAGAAGAGCAGAAGGAGGCGGTAGGGGAGCGACTTGCGGAAGTAGAGAGAGAGCCAGACAAGTTACTGAGAGCGGATTGCCAGAGGAGATGCGAAAAATACTCCAGGGGCCAACCAAGTATTGAATCAAGACAGAAAGGAAGGACTCCACAGAGAGACCGAGGGAAGAAGAGGACCCCGGAGACATGTGTGCGGGAGGCAGTAAAGACATACCCTGAGACAGATGGGGAATCAGGTGAGAAGGAGAGCCAGGGCAGGTGGGAAGAAGGAGGGGGAGAATCATGCCGTTATTAGGAAAAAGGATCAAGACAAGTGCAGTATATCCCTTGGGGATCCCAGGACCTAGAAGGGCTGAAAAACACTCTGCCCAATTTACATGAAGGAACAGGGAAATAGATTAGAGCCTTTGAAGAAGAAACGGCGGGACGATTATTGACTATGGGAGATTTGAAGGCACTGTTGATAAGGTTGATGGGAACCTCCAAATTTAATGAACTCATGAAAATGGCTGGATTAGTAAACTCGAACGACCCAAGAACTGTTGGAGATGGGTTTGAGAGTGAGGCAGAGGGTATGGCAGGCCCTCAGGAAGCTTTATCAACCCAAAGTGGACCCCAAAGCCTTACAAGTGGATCCACTGGGAGACACTGAAAACCCAGCAGCCTCCGTAGGAAACCAGTTGAAAAGCTGGAGACTGGAGACTGAGCAAGAGGTGGAGAACAGCTTATTTATGACCTCACTGTTCTGACATAGCATTTTGGATGCAATGCCTCCACAAGTAAAATCCAAACTGGAGGAAGTGGTTGGGCTGACGTCAATGACCCCACAAGAATTCAGAGACCACGTAGTCCATGCGGTTGAGAAATACCGGAAAGACAAACGAAGGTTGGCTGAGCAGCAGGAAGAGGTGCAAAGAAAGTTAATACAAATGCAGCTCAAAGAACTCAAAAAGAAGGAAAAAGAGAAAAGCAAAAAAGATGCTGCCAGCAATCACCGGTCCGAGTACAGCCATCGAACTGGATGAAGCACTGCTATATGGAGGGACCGATCATACTGTTAGTCAAGGGCTGGAAAACCCCATGCCAATAATTGTCTTTGAGGGAGCATTCCCACAAATGCCCTATCAGGAACAGACTAAATTCAAACAGCCCAGACAGGACTGGAAGTCCCAAGGAGGGGGACAGAGGAGCTATGGGCAAAGGAGACCAGTGAGAAGACAGTGGGAAAGAGAGGTAGAGAGATTGTGCTGGGAATGTAATCAGCCAGGTCACATGAGAAGAGATTGTCCGTTTATACTATGGCCTGTCACACACCAGCAGGAACCGATAAGGGAACTAAAGTTTAGCCAAGGACCAGCCCCCACAGGGCCAAGCGGACCTGTGAACCCCTATGCGAGGTATTAGGGGTGCACGGAGAACTCGAGTGGGAAGGGACATTACCCAATGATAACAAGGGAGGCAGACGAGGAACCCATTATTCAGGTTATGTTAGAAGGGCAACTGACACTAATGATGATAGATACTGGAGCCACGTACACTTGTGTACAGCCACAGTATGCCCTTCACCTTCCCATGTCAGGAAAGTTTATTAAGACGGTAGGGTTCTCGGGGAAAACACAGTTGACACAGTGCACGGCTCCAGTGCGGTTGAGAATGGGAAATAAAGAAATTGTTTTGCCGGTGCTAGTATCTAAAGGAACTCCGATTAATTTGTTAGGCAGAGATGCCTTATTGAAATTGGAATTAAAATTAGAATGCACCAGAAATGGGCTGAGTGTGGAAAGAGCAGGGGCTCAATTGATAGTGCAAGAAGACAAGAAGGCTAATGTCTTTTGGATAGGAGACATCGCAGATCAGATTCAGGAAACCTGGGAAAAATGGAAAAAGGGCGTGCAGGCTATATTACCCAGGGCTGTAATGCCCAAATCTGAGCTACATTGTACAGTGATTTTTGACGAGACTCAGAACAGGGAGTTAGAGGAGAGATGGCACCTGGAGGCATGTACCCAACAGCACCTGGAAGAGGAGGCTGTGATAATTGGAAAGCAAGGGGCAGCTTTACAAGTTAAGTGGAACACCTTTTTTAGAAAAAATGGTACAGGATACCGGAGGCTGTGCCCCACGTAACGTTGTTGGTAAATAAGGGATATCAGTCTAAAGACTTAGGACCTTTAGTTAAGAGCGCTGAAACCTTAACAGTGTGGAGGAAAATCACGCCAGAGGTGTGGATATCAGAAGACAACAATTGCATTAAAATAATGGTAAGTGTAGATATGGTAGGGACAATGAGAGAGGTCGAAATAACTCCCCAACCACACATGCCATTGCTGGGAAAGGAAAGAGGCCAGCAGAAAGATAAAAGGTTGGATGAGTTGCCGTCTATTCTGTGGTCACAGCATGACACGGACGTAGGGAAAATAAAAACAGCTAGTCCGGTGGAAATAAGGCTGAAAAGGGGAGCAATTCCACCCAGGAGACCACAATACCCTCTAAGACCAGAAGCAGAAGAGGGAATAGCATCGACAGTGCAGGGGTTGCTTGAAATAGGAGTGCTTAAAAGAACAAACAGTCCATGCAATACCCCGTTGCTGCCAGTCTTAAAAGCAGATAAATCTAACTGGAGATTGGTGCATGATTTGCGAGCGGTAAACGATGTGGTAGAGGACTGGCCAGCGGTAGTCCCCAACCCACACACGCTTTTGACTAATGTTCCACCAGAAGCAAGTTACTTTTCAGTGATTGATTTGTGTTCGGCTTTCTTCAGCATTCCTCTGGCCGACCAGTGTCAGTATCTGTTTGCATTTACTTACAGAGGTGCTCAGTATACCTATACCAGAATGCCGCAAGGGTTTAAACATTCACCACACGTTTTTAATCAGGTGTTGAAGGCAGACCTAGAGGGCATACCATTGGAAAGTACATTGTTACAGTATGTGGATGACCTGTTGATTTGCTCCCACAGTAAGGAACAGTGTGGCAGGACACTATAACTCTGTTAGAGAAGCTGGCGCACGGAGGACATAACGTATCCAAAAGGTAACTGCAATTCTGCACGCAGCAAGTGGAATACTTAGGCAGGGTAATATCCAAGGGAGTGAAGGCGATAGCACCAGATCAGATTGAGGCAATAACTAAGGCCCCCAAACCCCAGACTGTAGGGCAGATGATGACGTTTTTTGGGAATGGCAGGGTACAGCTCAGATTGGATAGGAGAATATGCTGAGATTGTGGCACCTTTAAGAAAGATAATGAAAGAAGCAGGACATACAAATTTGAAGAACGGCTTACAGTGGAATGGAGAGGCGGAGATAGCTTTCAATACTATTAAGCAGGAATTGCAGTCAGCACCAGCATTAGCTTTGCCTGACTACGAGAAGGTTTTTCATTTGTATATATCCAACCGACAGGAGGGTTATGCCACAGCGGTTCTAACACAAGAGACAGGCACAGGAAAAGCAAAGCAACCGATAGCATACCACAGTACAAGACTAGATGAGGTGGCTCAGGGGTATCCATCCTGTTATCAGGGATTGGCGGCGCTGTACTATGCATATGAAAAGGCATCATCTGTAACCCTGGGCTATCCTGTGACTCTGTACACACACCACAAAGTAGCAGAATTGCTGGAAAGAGGGAAATTTGTGCTGACGCCAGCCAGGATAGCAGCGTATCAGATGCTATTGACATTTCCAGACATAACTATACAGAGATGCACTACCAGTAATAATATAGCCGATTTTGTCCCTTTGGGCTATGAAGGAGAACCCCATGATTGTGTAGGGAAGACGATGGCATTTGTCAAATTGAGAGCAGATTTACGGTCAGAACCACTAGAGGATGCAGATAAAAAGGTTCTGTTCGTAGATGGCTCTTGTTATAGGGATTATGATGGAAATCACGTAGGGTTCTCGTAGTGCAGCAGGATCAGTCGAGCTATAAGATTATTAGGATGGGGTCCTGCCCCCAACTGTGTTCTGCCCAACTAGCAGAAATCAAAGCCCTGACAGCTGCGTGTGAAATGATGGAAGATGAGAAAGTAGACATCTATACTGATTCAGCATATGCTCACGGAGTATGCCATTTGTTCGGGGCAGTGTGGAAGCAGAGAGGTTTTAAAAAAAGGTAAAAGATCCCATACAACATTGTCAGCAAATTCTAGACTTAATAAAAGCCATAATGAAACCTAAAGCATTGGCTATAGTAAAATAGCAATGAGATTTTGGTGCCTGCTACAGGTCAGCGGTGAGGGAGGGAGTCAGTGACTTTGGGGACTGACACAGGGCGGTGTTGGGGAAGTGGGAGATGTTGGGGTCTGCTACAGGTCAGTGGTGACGGAGGGTGTCAGTGACTTTGGGGACTGACACAGGGCGGTGTTGGGGAAGTGGGAGATGTTGGGGTCTGCTACAGGTCAGTGGTGAGGGAGGGCGTCAGTGACTTTGGGGACTGACACAGGGCGGTGTTGGGGAAGTGGGAGATGTTGGGGTCTGCTACAGGTCAGTGGTGAGGGAGGGTGTCAGTGACTTTGGGGACTGACACAGGGCTGTGTTGGGGAAGTGGGAGATGTTGGGGTCTGCTACAGGTCAGTGGTGAGGGAGGGTGTCAGTGACTTTTGGGACTGACACGGGGCTGTGTTCGGGAAGTGGGAGATGTTGGGTTCTGCTACAGGTCAGTGGTGAGGGAGGGTGTCTGAGACTTTAGGGACTGACACAGGGCTGTGTTGGGGAAGGGAGATGTTGGGGTCTGCTACAGGTCAGTGGTGAGGGAGGGTGTCAGTGACTTTGGGGACTGACACAGGGCTGTGTTGGGGAAGTGGGAGATGTTGGGGTCTGCTACAGGTCAGTGGTGAGGGAGGGTGTCAGTGACTTTGGGGACTGACACAGGGCGGTGTTGGGGAAGTGGGAGATGTTGGGGTCTGCTACAGGTCAGTGGTGAGGGAGGGCGTCAGTGACTTTGGGGACTGACACAGGGCGGTGTTGGGGAAGTGGGAGATGTTGGGGTCTGCTACAGGTCAGTGGTGAGGGAGGGTGTCAGTGACTTTGGGGACTGACACAGGGCTGTGTTGGGGAAGTGGGAGATGTTGGGGTCTGCTACAGGTCAGTGGTGAGGGAGGGTGTCAGTGACTTTGGGGACTGACACAGAGCTGTGTTGGGGAAGTGGGAGATGTTGGGTTCTGCTTCAGGTCAGTGGTGAGGGAGGGTGTCTGTGCTGCCTTTATGGCAGTTATTTAGTTTATAATATTTTCGCGTAGTAATTTGTTAGCATTTTTTAGTTAAAGTTAGGATTGTTTAAATCAATTGATTTGTCTGTAATACATCGCGGCTGCGATGACGTCACATCCGGGTTCGCCGCGTCTTGTGGGGAATTACCGGTTTGAGATTCACGCAAGGGTGGGGGTCACTCACATGTGCGACCATAACGCTGACTAGGGTCTCTCTATGCACCAAAGACACAGTGAAAGCAATGCTGTAAGTCATTAGATAATCGGTATTTTGAGTTAAAATGTTAACGCCGATTCTGTTAAAAGTAACGACGGTCGGTAAGGTTTACCCTTTCGTCAGTTAAAGAGTCGGGATAGTTTGTATTGAAGTGTATCTAAAGCAGCCAATGGAGCAGCTAGATTCTGACTGTATGCTGCACTTTAATGTAATGTAGTTATTGTAGTTTTACCTTTGCAAGTATTCACAATGTAAATGTGATATTTAGAAGGGAACAAACACTGTACCAATCTTGTATTGTTTTTCAACAGTTTTCACCATGCGTTAATGTGAAGAGTGAACAGTAAATGGTTAATCTTACTGCGGTCTCGTTTGCATTGATTCTGGTTTATCTCGACGTTTACCTCGGCGTTACTTCACACCCGAGCGAGAACGTTACAGTGAAAAAGCGGCATTATCAGGTGTTTAAAGTGCAGCCATGTCACCCGATCCAGCATCAAGTCGTTGTCAAAGTCATCGTCATCCTGCGATAGGGGCAGTAGGGCATCAAGTAAGGCCACCCAAGCAAGAGCGAAAGCAGAAGCCGCCAAGGTGCGAGCGCGCTTTGCCAAAGAAGAATTAGAAGTAAAGATGAAAGCGGCTGCCAGAGAAGCCGAAAACCAGAAGGAAAAGGCTGCCAGAGAAGCCGAAAACCAGAAGGAAAAGGCTGCCAGAGAAGCCGAAGCGGCTGCCAGAGAAGCCGAAAACCAGAAGGAAGCGGCTGCCAGAGAAGCCGAAAACGAATTGGAAAGGAAAAGGGTAGAGGCACGGTTAGAAGCGCTGAAGCTAGAACGAGAAGCAGCAGCTGCCGAGGTGGAAGCAGAGTTAATAGAAGACGCCGAAGAAATGCATGATCCGAAGGACGGAAAATCTACCTCAGAAAAGATCGGATTGGAACGTACAAGGGACTATGTCCAATCTCAAATGGAATGGAAGACTCTTTCTTCCTCTCCTTACTTATTCGATAACGTCCCACTTCACGAGGAGTCTTGGAGAGGCCCGACGGCATCACGTCCATCCGAGGAAGATAATTTACCCTCGCAACTCCGCGATGAACCCAGGAATGCAAGGGCTCACGACAAGTACTTCTCGACACCGAACTTACCGGATTTGGGGAGAAGAGAGGCAAAGACTGAGTCCAGACCAGCAAATCCCATAACAGATGTACGCCCTCAGTCATGTACCTGTGGACATGTTCCCTCAGCCCGCACGCCACCTGCAGATGAATCCGCAGCACGGTATTTCGCACGACGGGATCTCGTCACTTCAGGACTATACCGGTTTGACGATAAACCCGAAAATTACCGTGCATGGTACTCCACTTTCACCAACGCTATCGACGGAGTCCAGCTCAGAGCAACCCAGGAGTTGGATCTTATGGCAAAATGGCTGGGAAAAGAATCATGCGAACAGGTGAGACGCATGCGTTCAGTGTACATCAACAAACCCGAGCTAGCATTGAAGAAAGCATGGGAGAGACTTCAGGAGGGCTACGGAGCCCCCGAAATTATTGAGGCGGCGCTATGCCAACGTTTGGGAAATTTTCCTAAGGTGTCAGCCAAGGACCACACCAAGCTAAGAGAATTTGGAGATTTACTCATGGAGATTCAAGGCGCCAAAGAAGATGGCCACTCAGCTGGTCTAGTATACCTAGACACTCCAACCGGGATTAGACAACTCGTGGACAAACTTCCATTTGGGCTGCAGGACAGGTGGTTGTCCGTTGCCTCAGATTACAAGGAAGAACACGAAGGTCAATTCCCTCCCTTCGAGTATTTCACCAGGTTCGTGTGCAAGGAGGCGAAGAAGCGAAACGATCCTAGCCTCATTGGTCCAGGAAGCAGTACAATTTACACCAAGCCAGATAAATCCACTTTGAATAATTCCAACATCACTAAACCAGTCTCAGCGCTTAAGACTGAAGTCCTTACAACTAACAACGACTCTAGCAAGAATTGTCCATTGCATAACAAACCCCACCCCCTCAAAAGATGCAGAACGTTTAGGGAAAAACCCCTCGAAGAGAAGAAGGCCCTCCTCGAGGAGAAAGGAATATGCTTTAGATGCTGTTCCTCGACCTCTCACTGTGCGAGAGAGTGTACGATCGCCGTGAAGTGCCTGGAATGTGATAGCACTAATCACGACTGGGCCATGCATCCTGGCCCGTCACCGCAAACCGACAACGCTCCTTCACCCCCACAACAGGACGGCGGGGAGGGAGAAGCTCACTCCAGGACAACTGTTGTCAGCTCGAGCTGTACGGAAGTTTGCGGTCAAGCTCAGGCAAGCCGTTCTTGTTCAAAGATCTGTCTCACTAAGGTGTACCCTAAGGGAGCCAAAGACAAGGCCATCAAAGCCTACGTAATTCTGGACGATCAGAGCAACCGCTCGCTAGTCAGTCCAAAGTTCTTTAACTTGTTCAACATTGAGAGTGAGCAGTTCCCATACTACCTTAGAACTTGCTCAGGCAATATGAAAACTTACGGAAGGAGGGCCGAAGGCTTCCAGAACGAGTCCCTGGATGGTAAAGTCCTCATCTGTCTCCCCCCACTCGTAGAGTGCGAGAAAATCTTGAATAACCGCACTGAGATCCCGACGCCAAGTGCGGTGCTACACCAACCACATCTCCACCACATCGCCAAACACATCCCA
Source organism: Hemitrygon akajei (assembly GCF_048418815.1). Taxonomy (NCBI): domain Eukaryota; kingdom Metazoa; phylum Chordata; class Chondrichthyes; order Myliobatiformes; family Dasyatidae; genus Hemitrygon; species Hemitrygon akajei. The sequence goes on from NW_027332055.1 coordinate 821,315, forward strand.
GAGCTGGATCCAGTAGCAGAAATACTCCTGCTATTAGGGAGGGATGTTTTCCGGGTACACAAGGTTAGGCAGCAGGTCAATGGACCACACGACGCCCCCTTTGCCCAACGCCTGGATCTGGGCTGGGTGGTGATAGGAGAGGTGTGCCCTGGCAACGAACACAAATCAACGGTTAACACACTCAAGACCAATGTGCTAGAGAGTAGCCGCCATATGATTCTTCAACACCGCACAAGTTCCATGTGCGTCCAGGAAGCACCACAAGGCTTTAACAAGCGCAAAGTAACTGACGAGACGCTGGGTCAGTCTGTCTTTGTTCATAAGGAGCACGATAATAAACTTGCTCCATCGACTCAAGACGCCATCATCTTAAAAACGGAGGACACCAAGGTCTTCAGAGACAAAGCAAATAGTGGGGTCGCCCCACTACCTTTCAGAGAACCACGCCAGTGCTTGCCAAACAACAAAGAGCAGGCAGTCAAGCGGTTCACGCCCTTGCAAAAAACCACGAAAAGGAGACCTGAGATGCAGCAAAGCATCCGATCGACCCACGAGGTACTGGGCACACCAATGGCAGAGGTCACAGCCATTATGAATGCACGACCACTCCTACCCGTGTCTTCTGACCCGGAAAACCCCTTCATACTGTCGCCATCAATGCTCCTTACGCAGAAGGCAGGAGCTGCCCCTCCACCAGGGGACTTCTCCGATAAGGACCTGTACACAAAGCAATGGAGAAGGGACCTTCAAGTTGGAGATTTAGTCCTGCTCAAGGACAAGCAAATCGCCGGCAACTGCTGGCCAATGGCCAGAATCACTGCCACATTCCCTAGTAGGGATGGACATGTCAGGGAAGTCGAGTTGAAAACTACCGACCAAGGCGATGGGAAAATTTACCAAAGGCCTGTTACAGAAGTCATTCTACTTCCACCTAATGACTGATTTAGAGACTGAAGTTTTGTATTATGTTCATTGTGACCTTACGAAGGCCAGGCGGGGAGTGTGCTGCCTTTATGGCAGTTATTTAGTTTATAATATTTTCGCGTAGTAATTTGTTAGCATTTTTTAGTTAAAGTTAGGATTGTTTAAATCAATTGATTTGTCTGTAATACATCGCGGCTGCGATGACGTCACATCCGGGTTCGCCGCGTCTTGTGGGGAATTACCGGTTTGAGATTCACGCAAGGGTGGGGGTCACTCACATGTGCGACCATAACGCTGACTAGGGTCTCTCTATGCACCAAAGACACAGTGAAAGCAACGCTGTAAGTCATTAGATAATCGGTATTTTGAGTTAAAATGTTAACGCCGATTCTGTTAAAAGTAACGACGGTCGGTAAGGTTTACCCTTTCGTCAGTTAAAGAGTCGGGATAGTTTGTATTGAAGTGTATCTAAAGCAGCCAATGGAGCAGCTAGATTCTGACTGTATGCTGCACTTTAATGTAATGTAGTTATTGTAGTTTTACCTTTGCAAGTATTCACAATGTAAATGTGATATTTAGAAGGGAACAAACACTGTACCAATCTTGTATTGTTTTTCAACAGTTTTCACCATGCGTTAATGTGAAGAGTGAACAGTAAATGGTTAATCTTACTGCGGTCTCGTTTGCATTGATTCTGGTTTATCTCGACGTTTACCTCGGCGTTACTTCACACCCGAGCGAGAACGTTACAGTGTCAGTGACTTTGGGGACTGACACAGGGCTGTCTGCTGGACTTGTCATTTGAGGTGGTTTTCCCCTCCTTGACGGAAAGGTGGCCTCTCAGGTCGTGTACGGGAAGAACGCTGGAGAGTTCGAATGCAAAGGATGTACATGGTACACTCATCTCTCCCGCTGCAGTCCGGTTCGCCATCTGTGAGAAGCCTGCACCTCTGTGCCCGGATATTCCTGAAAACATCCGGGATCTCAGTCAACAGCCCGTGGGTCCGACTCCAATCACATGACAACACCCTCTTTCTCCCCATCTCACTCTCCGACTCTCACTAACCCATCCTCTCTGCCCCTCGTCCCTAACCTCCCTCCCTCCATCGCTCTCACTCGCCATCCTGCTTTCTCTTTACCCTCGTCCCTCTGAACTCTCTCTCTTTCTCATCCTCCACCCCTCCGACCTCCGCTGTTACATCCTCACTTCCCTTCCTCTCGCTACCTTGCCTCCCTTTCTCCAAACTCTTCCCCCTTCCGATCATTCTCTCTCTTCCCATTCTCTACTCCCTCTCGACCCCGCTCTCCCTTTTATCCAACCCCTCTCGCTCTCCCGCTCCCCTCTTCAGCTGCTTTCAGCTCAATCACGTGCGCTGTTGCTCTCGATACTCCAGTCCTGGGGGAAATAAAGCGCACGCATTCACCTGATCTGTGCCCCCCTCGTGCTTTCATACGTCTCTGAAATGTCACAGAACAGATCCTCAACATTCCCGAGCTCTCTCCGTATCCCAGTCCCCCGAGTCCTGGCAAGTTCCTCGCAAAACTTCCCCCGCACTCCCTCCAGCTCGGGGGCATCTTTCCCCCAACAGGGCGACCAGAACCGAACACCGGACTCCGAGTGCGGCCTCACCCACGTCTTGTACAACTGGGACGTACTCAGTGTCCCGTCTGACGGAGGCCGGCGTGTCCAACGTCCCGTCCCCCTGTGTCGCATCTCTTCTGCCGGATTCACGGTCCGATTTACCATCGGTGATTTACACGACCTGAGATTTGTTCTTTTGAGCAACCGGTAAAACAAAAAGGATGTAAAGTTAATGGACGGAGGGCGGATATAAAGAGAAGTGAGGGGCAAAGGAGTGGAAGAAGGGGATTAGAGAAGGAGTGAAATACAGTGGGGTATGTATCACTCATGCTGAGCCTTGTTGTCCTGGGGAATTGTGTCCCATCGACACCCCACCCGCGGTTGGTTCCTGGTTTGATCTTCTGACCCTCCCACTGTTCTGCTCATCGCTGGGGATTCAGACCCTCTGTGCGGGGGAAATCACGACCTCAGGGACAAACACCCGACACCCACCGAAGCAAGCGAGCCCCCTCCCTCCGAGTGAAATGAACAACTCCTCAGTCTCTCTCACCCCCTACCTCCGAGTGAATTGAACAACTCCTCAGTCTCTCTCTCTCTTCCCTAATATCTCTCCCTTCCTTCTCTCTCCCTCCCTCCCTCTCCATCCCTCCTTCTCTCTCCCCTCTCTCTCCGAGTGAAATGAACTGTTGTCTCTCTCTTCCCTAATAGCTCTCCCCTCCCTCTCCATCTCTCCTCTCTCTCTCCCTACCTCTATCTCTTCTCTTTATATCCCCCTTTCCTATTTTAAAGGATGTAAGGTTAATGTAAATTACAAATATATATATATATATATATATAATAAATACGGCAGAAATGTCGGTGGTGCTCTGACGCATCCAAACACCTGATGGCGGAAGGGAAGAAGGTGTTGCTGAATCGTCGAGTTTTCAGGCTCCTCTCCCTTCCCCGATGGCGGCAGTGAGCCGGGAGCCTGTCCCGGTGCTGAGGGAGTCTCGGTGATGAGGATCTCCATCATCCAGTTCCAGAGGGAGGTTCGCTGGCCCAGGATCCGGAGCCTGTGGATCAGAACGGAGGGGAGGATGATGCTGAACGCCGAGCTGGTCTCGGTCATCAGCAGCCTGGCGTCGGTGTTATAATGCCCAGGGACCAGGGGAGAGCGAGTGAGATAGTATCCGCGGTAGACCTTTCGTCGAGTTTCCCCAAATCACAGCGGGCCCACGTCCTCGCTGGAGAAGGGGTCGACTCTGGGTATGACCAGCCTCTCAACCAGATCCCCGCACTTGATTCCCAATCGTTCCCAATTCCTCTCAATCACCAGTACCTGGTTTCCATTAGCCACCAGAGGATAAGACTCCGACAGCTCCGGTCAGCCCTTGCCAGATTGTTGGTCGACTCCCAGAGAGAGAGGAACCTTGCTCCAAGTCATGACACAAACCTGGGTGGCAGTGTGAAATGTATGGAAGATGTTATGAGAATGCAGGGTGACTTGGACAGGTTGGGTGAGTGGGCAAACGTATGGCGGATGCAGTTTAATGTGGGTAAATGTGAGGTTATCCTCTTTGGTGGCAAGAACAGGAAGGCAGATTACTATGTAAATGGAGTCAAGTTAGGAAAAGGGGAAGTACAGCGAGATCTAGGTGTTCTTGTACATCAGTCAATGAAAGCAAGCATGCACTGAAGAAAGCTAATGGCATGCTGGCCTTTATAACAAGAGGAACTGCGTATAGGAGTAAAGAGGTCCTTCTGCAGCTGTACAAGGCCCTGGTGAGACCCCACCTGGAGTATTGTGTGCAGTTTTGGTCTCCCGATTAAAGGAAGGACATTCTTGCTATTGAGGGAGTGCAGCGTAGGTTCACGAGGTTAATTCCCGGGATGGCGGGACTGTCATAAGTCGAAAGATTGGAGCGACTGGGCTTGTATACACTGGAATTTAGAAGGATGAGAGGGGATCTGATTGAGACATATTAGATTATTAAGGGATTGAACACGCTGGAGGCAGGAAGCATGTTCCCGATGTTGGGTGAGTCCAGAACCAGAGGCCACAGTTTAAGAATAAGGGGTAGGCCATTTAGAACGGAGATGCGGAAAATCTTTTTCACCCAGAGAGTGGTGGATATGTGGAATGCTCTGCCCCAGAAGGCAGTGGATGCCAAGTCTCTGGATGCATGCAAGAGAGAGTTAGATAGAGCTAGATAGATAGCGGGGTCAAGGGATATGGGGGGAGGGCAGGAACGGGGTACTGATTGTGTATGATCAGCCATGATCACAGTGAATGGTGGTACTGGCTAGAAGGGCCGAATGGCCTACTCCTGCACCTACTGTCTATTGTCAAAGCAGTTAATCCCAGTAGGTGTGAGTGTCACTGGGCGATTGTTGTCGAGGCAGCTCTCCCTACTCTTCTCCGGCACTGGTGTGATTGTCGCCTTTTGAAGCGGGGGGAGGGGTGTAATTCAGACTACAGCGGAGCGACACGTCCTCGGATACTCCAACCTCCGCTGCTGTTCTCCTCACATCAGTCGACACATCCCTCACCTGCACGCCTCTCCGTCTCCTTCGACCCCTTCAACATCTACCACAATCCCCTTCTCCGTCATCGCCTCCCTCCCCGTGACCTACCACAGCCATGCAGCACCCTCGTCTCTGTCACACCCCCTCTCTCCCCAAACGCCTCCCTCTCTGTGTTGACAGGGATTTGTGGAGAAAATGGGGGAGAGTTGAATTCCGGACTTAGACTCCCCCCTTCAACCGCATGTCAATCTCTCAGTTCTGAGCCTATACTGAATGGTCGCTATTTCATAATACCTCACTGTGTAATCGGACCGTGTGGAGGGAGATTCACTCTGTGTCTGACCCCAGGTGTAAGTGTGATGGGACAGTGTGGAGGGAGCTGCACTCTGTGTCTGACCCCGGGAGTGTGTGATGGGACAATGCGGAGGGAGATTCATTCTGTGTCTGACCCCGGGAGTGTGTGATGGGACGGTGTTTTGGGTGGATTCACTCTGTGTCTGACCCCGGGAGTGTGTGATGGGACGGTGTGGAGGGAGCTTCACTCTGTGTCTGACCCCGGGAGTGTGTGATGGGACGGTGTGGAGGGAGATTCACTCTGTGTCTGATCCCGGGAGTGTGTGATGGGACGGTGTGGAGGGAGATTCACTCTCTGTCTGACCCCGGGAGTGTGTGATGGGATGGTGTGGAGGGAGATTCACTCTGTGTCTGGCCCCGGGAGTGTGTGATGGGACGGTGTGGAGGGAGATTCACTCTCTGTCTGACCCCGGGAGTGTGTGATGGGATGGTGTGGAGGGAGATTCACTCTGTGTCTGGCCCCGGGAGTGTGTGATGGGACGGTGTGGAGGGAGATTCACTCTGTATCTGACCCCAGGAGTGTTTGATGGGGCGGTGTGGAGGGAGATTCACTCTGTGTCTGACCCCTGGAGTGTGTGATGGGACGGTGTGTAGGGAGATTCATTCTGTGTCTGACACCGGGAGTGTGTAATGGGACGGTGCGGAGGGAGATTCATTCTGTGTCTGACCCCGGGAGTGTGTGATGGGACGGTGTGGACGGGGATTCACTCTGTGTCTGACCCCGGGAGTGTGTGATGGGACGGTGTGGAGGGAGATTCACTCTGTGTCTGGCCCCGGGAGTGTGTGATGGGACGGTGTGGAGGGAGATTCACTCTGTATCTGACCCCAGGAGTGTTTGATGGGGCGGTGTGGGGGGAGATTCACTCTATGTGTGACCCCGGGAGTGTGTGATGGGACGGTGTGGAGGGAGATTCACTCTGTGTCTGACCCCTGGAGTGTGTGATGGGACGGTGTGGAGGGAGATTCATTCTGTGTCTGACACCGGGAGTGTGTAATGGGACGGTGTGGAGGGAGATTCACTCTGTGTCTGACCCCGGGAGTGTGTGATGGGACGGTGTGGAGGGAGATTCGCTCTGTGTCTGACGCCGGGAGTGTGTGATGGGACGGTGCGGAGGGAGATTCACTCTGTGTCTGATCCCGGGAGTGTGTGATGGGACGGTGCGGAGGAAGATTCACTCTGTGTCTGGCTCCGGGAGTGTGTGATGGGACGGTGCGGAGGGAGATTCACTCTGTGTCTGAGCCCGGGTGTGTGTGATGGGTCGGTGAGGAGGGAGATTCACTCTGTGTCTGACCCCGGGATTGGGTGATGGGACGGTGTGGAGGGAGATTCACTCTGTGTCTGACCTCGGGAGTGTGTGATGGGTCGGTGAGGAGGGAGATTCACTCTGTGTCTGACCCCGGGAGTGTGTGATGGGACGGTGTGGAGGGAGATTCACTCTATGTCTGACCCCGGGAGTGTGTGATGGGACGGTGTGGAGGGAGATTCACTCTGTGTCTGACCCCTGGAGTGTGTGATGGGACGGTGTGGAGGGAGATCCCTTCTGTGTCTGACACCGGGAGTGTGTGATGGGTCGGTGAGGAGGGAGATTCACTCTGTGTCTGACCCCGGGAGTGTGTGATGGGACGGTGTGGAGGGAGATTCACTCTATGTCTGACCCCGGGATTGGGTGATGGGACGGTGTGGAGGGAGATTCACTCTGTGTCTGAGCCCGGGAGTGTGTGATGGGTCGGTGTGGAGGGAGATTCACTCTGTGTCTGACCCCGGGAGTGTGTGATGGGTCGGTGTGGAGGGAGATTCACTGTGTGCTCACCCCGGGAGTGTGTGATGGGACGGTGTGGAGGGAGATTCACTCTGTGTCTGATCCCGGGAGTGTGTGATGGGACGGTGTGGAGGGGGCTTCACTCTGTGTTTCACGCCGGTATTCCATCCTCCATCCGTCTCGTACTCCGGACCTCAGTGACTCACGTCTGATATTCGGGACGATATTAACTGTCTGCGGGGTACAGGAGGGGGACGGTTAGCCAGGAAGGGGGTTAATTTGAGACGAGATCCTGGGCACCCAGACTCTGCCAGTCCGACCTCCCTCAGCCTGGAGCTGAGACGCGACTGTGTCAGTGTGAGGAGCTCCGACCCACTGTTACAGTGCACAGGGTGCGGGGGGCAGCGGAAACCTCAAACAAAACTCAAGTCCGACACCAAGGCAGGAAGTTACAGCGGTTTATTGATTTCATCATGATAAATGATAATTAAACAGTATGTGAGCTGCTGACTTGCGGGAATAAATACACTGTTGTAGCGATGTACTATGTACAGAGTTAGAGACAACGACACGCAGTCGGTAAGTCTGTTCCAGACTAGTTTATTCAAACTTCGCGGCGCTGGTATTTAATCCTGGGGTATTTGTGAGCCGGTGCGCCTGCGCATTTAATCCCGAGCGCCCGCCCTCTCCGAGCGGAAATGACGTCAGAGGTGCTCACCGCGCTGTCTATTTGTGAGTCCATGCGCCTGCGCAGAAAGTGGGTCGCCACACTGTTCCCGACTCACTCACAATTAACTGACCGGTAACAACGGGTGACCGGTAGATTAATCAGTCCCGTTCCTCACCGTCACTCTGCATCCAATCACACTTCAGGGCCGTGTCCGGGATCGCTGCGGATCCGAGGCCATTGCCGATACAATTTAACACCATTGTATCGGCCAGACTGCCGAATGCACCGTCCTCGGCAACGGGAGCAAAAGGATTCTCTCCCGGGACACCGGTGTCCCAGACTGAGCCCCGGCCCCCTCCCCGGGCTCCTCCTGTCCGGGTAATTCCCCGGGGGGGTCACGCGGGAGAGTCTCGTACACGCACATCCGGCGGAAGTGGCGCCGCCGGACAACGGGCGGAAATGCGTCACCGCGGGAGCGCTTCCGACATCACCGAGCTCGAGACCGGAGCCAGTTCCGTTAAAACCGTTGGGAATCAGCCCCGGCGCGCGGCCGTTAAAGGTAAGGGCGGGAGTTAAAGGGGAGGGGGAGTTAAAGGGGAGGGGGGGTTAAAGGGGAGGGGGAGTTAAAGGGGTGGGGGGAGTTAAAGAGGAATGGGGAGTTATAGGGGAGGGAGGAGTTAAAGAGGAGGGGGAGTTAAAGGGGAGGGGGGGTTAAAGGGGAGGGGGAGTTAAAGGGGTGGGGGGAGTTAAAGAGGAATGGGGAGTTATAGGGGAGGGAGGAGTTAAAGAGGAGGGGGAGTTAAAGGGGAGGGAGAGTTAAAGGGGAGGGAGAGTTAAAGGGGAGGGGGGAGTTAAAAGGGAGGGGCAGTTAAAGGGGAGGGAGAGTTAAAGGGGAGGGGGGAGTTAAAAGGGAGGGGCAGTTAAAGGGGAGGGAGAGTTAAAGTGGAGGGGGGAGTTAAAAGGGAGGGGCAGTTAAAGGGGAGGGGGGAGTTAAAGGGGAGGGGGGAGTTAAAGGGGAGGGCAGGGAATCGGCTCCATCCGGCGGGTGGGGATGTTCACACATTCAGATGTTCACATGATCCCCACACTCAGTCCGGGTCTGACTTCCTGCAGAGATCTCAGTTCCTTCTCCCCGGTCTCAGTGAACTGATTGTACCACAGCCTGAAACAGATGAGAGAATGAAGATGAAATAAACAGATTACACAACAGTGTCAGTAACAGGGGTTAATGTTTCAACAACACTCACAGACAAATATCACCAGAAAACCCGCGGATCCGCTGACATTTTATCACATTGAACATTAACAGAAACACTCACCAGATCTCCTTCAGACTCGGGAGGGTCAGTATGAGGCGGCGGAGACCGGGGACAGATCCGTCTGTCAGAGAGTTTCTTCCCAGGTCCAGCTCCGTCAGTGATGGTTTTGTACTGAGAGCGGAGACGAGATCCTCGGCCCCAGAATCTGTGAGACCGACATCGCACAACCTGGAGATGAGAGAGAGTGAGGGTGAAGGACACAGAGAGACAGGAGACGGTACAGATCCCCAGTGTTTATCAGTAACACAATTACTGATCACATTAATGTTCAGTGTCAGACACCCAGTGACTGTAAACACAATTTCCCACAGTCCGGTACTTACTCCAGTTTCTTTATTTTACACTCCGGGTTCCCCAGAGCCGTAAACACCAGTTTCACTCCTGAATCTCCCAGTTTATTAACACTCAGGATCAGCACCGTCAGTGATGGGTTTGTACTGAGAGCGGAGGCGAGATCCTCGGCCCCAGAATCTGTGAGACCGACATTGTTCAGCCTGGAGATGAGAGAGAGTGAGGGTGAAGGACACAGAGAGTCAGGAGACGGTACAAATCCCCAGTGTTTATCAGTAACATAATTACTGATCAAATTGATGTTCAGTATCAGACACCCAGTGACTGTAAACACAATCTCCCACAGTCTGGTACTTACCACAGTTTCTGTATTTTACACTCCGGGTTCCTCAGAGCCGCAGACACCAGTTTCACTCCTGAATCTCCCAGGTCATTCTCCCCGAGTCTAAACACAAACAGACAAATTGATGAACAAAGTGATACAAACCGTGGGTCTGAGGGTAATTCTCTCAAGCGGATATTTCAGGAAACATTAAACCCTTCCGTAAATCACTGATCGGAATTCCCATCACTGTCAATGTCCCTCACTGCCCAGCTCCAGGGTATTCACCCAATTTCAGTCATTTAGTCTGTTGCTGTGACCCTGTGAACTCCACATATCCTGTCTCGTTCTCCGTTGGCTAGAAAAGTGTTACTGACCACAGAGTGTCAGAAGGGGCAGGGATGGGGGTGATATAGCCCCACAGTGAGGAAGCTTTGTGAATCGGGAAATGTCGATGGGAAATGGAGGAAGAGACCCCACCTGAGGGAACGGATGGAAAGACACAAGAGGAAAGGGATGGGGAAACGAGATCCCACAGGAGGAAGTGGGATGGGGAAAAGAGATACCACAGTTATGGGGGGATGGGGAAGGAGAGATCCCACCGGGGGACGGGGAAGAGAGATCCCACAGGAGAAAGAGGGATGAGGATGAGAGATCCCACAGGAGGAAGGGGGATGGGGATGAGAGATCCCACAGGAGGAAGAGGATGGGAAAGAGATATCCCACAGGAGGAAGAGGAAAGGGGAAGAGAGATCCTAGAGGAGGAAGTGGGTGGGGAAGAGAGATCCCGCAGTAGGAAGCTGAATCAGGAAAAGAGATCCCACAGGAGAAAGGAGATTGGGAAAAGAGATCTACAGGAGGAAGGGGATGGGGAGGAGATATCCCACAGGAAGAAAGGGATGGGGAAGAGATATCACACAGGAGGGAGGGGATGAGGAAATGAGATCCGGCAGGTAGAAGTGGGATGGGGAAGGGAGATCCCACAGGAAGAAGGGGATGGGGAAGAGGTCCCATAGGAGGAAGGAGATGGGGAAGAGAGATCCAACAGGAGGACAGGGATGGGGAAGAGAGATCCCACAGGAGGAAGGAGGATGGGGAAGAAATCCCACAGGAGGAAGAGGAAAGGGGAAGAGAGATGGATGGGGAAATGGATGGGGAAAAAGAGATCCCACAGGAGGAAGGGGGATGGGGAAAAGTGATCCCAAAGGAAGGAAGGGATGAGGAAAGGAGATGCCGCAGGAGTTGGGGGGATGGGGAAGAGAGTTCCCACAGGTGGAAGGGGTTAGGAAAGAGAGATCCTATGGGAGGAAAGGGAATGGGAAGGAGAGATCCCACAGGAGGAAGGTGGATGGGGAAGAGCGATCCCACAGGAGGAAGGGGAATGGGGAAGAGGTCCCATAGGAGGAAGGAGATGGGGAAGAGAGATCCAACAGGAGGATGGGGAAGAGATCCCACAGGAGGAAGGAGGATGGGGAAGAGATCCCACAGGGTGAAAGAGATTGGGAAGAAAGATCCCACAGTCGGAAACGGAATCAGCAGGAGAGATCCCACGGGAGAAGGGGAAGGCAATGAGAGATCCCTCCGGAGAAAGGGGGATGGGAAAGAAATTTCCAGCAGGAGGAAGTGGATGGGGAAGAGTGATCCCACAGTAGGAAGCAGAATCAGGAAGAGAGGTCCAACAGGAGGTAGGGGGATGGGGAAGAGAGATCCCACAGGAGGATGGGGGATGGGGACGAGAGATCCCACAGGAGGAAGGGGGATGGGTAAGTGAGATCCCACAGGAGGAAGAGGGATGGGGTAGAGATCCCACAGGTGGAAAGGTGATGGGGAAGAGAGATCCCACAGTAGGAAGGGGGATGTGGAAGAGAGATCCCACAGGTGGAAATGGATGGGGAAAAAGAGATCCCTCCGGAGGAAAGGGGGATAGGGAAGAGAGATCCCACAGGAGGAAAGGGGGATAGGGAAGAGAGATCCCACAGGATGAAGGATGATGGGGAAGTGAGATCCCACAGGATGAAGGATGATGGGGAAGAGAGATGCCACAGGAGGAAGGGGGATGGGGAAGAGAGATCCCACAGGAAGAAGGAGATGGGGAAGAGAGATCCCACAGGAGGAAAGGGGGATAGGGAAGAGAGATCCCACAGGATGAAGGATGATGGGGAAGAGAGATCCCACAGGATGAAGGATGATGGGGAAGAGAGATGCCACAGGAGGAAGGGGGATGGGGAAGAGAGATCCCACAGGAAGAAGGAGATGGGGAAGAGAGATCCCACAGGTGGAAATGGATGGGGAAAATGAGATCCCTCCGGAGGAAAGGGGGATAGGGAAGAGAGATCCCACATGAGGAAGGGCGATGGGGTAGAGAGATCCCACAAGAAGAGGTGGATGGGGAAGAGAGATCCCACAGGAGGAAGGGGATGGGGAAGAGAGATCCGACAGGAGGAAGGAGAATGGGGAAGAAACATCCTACAGGAGGGCGGGGGTTAGGAAAGAGATCCTACGGGAGGAAGGGCAATGGGACGGAGAGACCCCACAGGGGGAAGTCGGATGGGGCAGGGAGATCCCACAGGAGGAAGGGGATGTGGAAGAGAGAACCCACAGGAGGAAGGCGGATGGGGAAGAGATATCCCACAGAAGGAAGGACGTTGGGGAACAGTGATCTCTCTGGAGGAAGGGGGATGGGGAAGAGAGATCCCACAGGAGGAAGGGGATGGGGAAGAAATTTCCGGCAGGAGGAATTGGATGGGGAAGAGAGATCCCACAATAGGAAGCAGAATCAGGAAGAGAGATCCAACAGGAGGTAGGGTGATGGGAAAAAGAGATACCACAGGAGGAAGGGGGATGGGGAAGAGAGATCCCACAGGAGGTAGGGGGATGGGAAAGAGATACCACAGGAGGAAGGGGATCCGGAAGAGAGATCCCACAGGAGGAAGGGAGATGGGGAAGAGAGATCCCACAAAAGGAGGGGGATGGGGAAGAGATATCTCACAGGAGGAAGGGGATGAGGAAGAGAGATCCCATAGAAGGAGGGGGGATGGGGAAGAGAGATCCCTCAGGAGGAAGGGGATGGGGAAGAGAGATCCGACAGGAGGAAGGGAATGGGAAGCTGAGATCCCACAGGAGGAAATGGATGGTGAAAAAGAGATCCCACAGGAGGAAGGGGGATGGGTAATTTCAACATACAGGTGAACTGGGAGAAACAGTTTGGTGCTGGACCTCAGGATAGGGGGTTTGTAGAGTGCCTACGGGATGAATTCTTGGAACAGCTTGTACGAGAGCCGACCAGGGACAAGGCTATTCTGGATTTAGTCTTGTGTAATGAACAGGGTTTGATAAGTGATCTAGAAGCAAAGGAGCCATTAGGAGGTAGTGTCCATAACATGATATGTTTTTATCTACAGTTTGAGAAGGATAAGGGCAGCTCGGAGGTGTCAGTGTTGCAGATGAACAGGGGAATCTATGGAGCCATGAGGGAGGAGCTGGCCAAAGTTGACTGGACGGATAGCCTAGCAGAAAAGACAGTGGAACAGCAATGGCAGGTATTCTTGGGAATAACGCACAAGGTGCAAAATCAGTTCATCCCCAGAGAAGGAAGGATTCAAAGAGGGGAAAGGGGCCACAGTGGTTGACAAAGGAAGTTAGAGATTGCATAGCATTAAAAAAAGGAAGTATGACAGAGCTGAGGTGAGTGGGAGGAAGGACGGATGATTGGAAAGTTTTTAAGGAACAACAGAACTTAACTAAAAAGGCAATACGGGGAGAAAAAATGAGGTACGAATGCAAGCTAGCCAGGAATATAAAGGAAGATAGCATGAGCTTTTTTAGGTATGTGAAGAGAAAGAAGATAGTTAAGAACAATGTTGGGCCCTTGAAGAATGAATTGGGTGAAATTGTTATGGGAAACAGAGAAATGGCAGAAAAATTTAATGAGTACTTTAGATCTGTTTTCACTAAGGAAGACACAAGCAATCTCCCAGATGTATGGATGGGCCAAGGACATAGGGTAACAGAGGAAATGAAACAGATTGACATTAGGAAGGAAACGGTGATGAGTAGACTGATGGGACTGAAGGCTGACAAATCCCCAGGTCCAGATGGTCTGCATCCTAGGGTACTAAAGGAGGTGGCCCTGGAAATTGCGGATGCATTGGTAATCATTTTCCAATGTTCCTTAGATTCAGGATCAGTTCCTGAGGATTGGAGAATGGCTAATGTTATCCCATTTTTTAATTAAGGAGGGAGGGAGAAAACAGAGAACTATCGACCTGTCAGCCTGACATCAGTGGTGGGGAAGATGCTAGAGTCCATTATTAAGGATGAAATAGTGGCATATCTAGATAGCAGTGATAGGATTGGGCCGAGCCAGCATGGATTTACCAAGGGTAAATTTACCAACTAATCTGATGGAGTTTTTCGAGGATGTAACCAGGAAGTTAGACGGGTGAGATCCAGTGGATGTAGCGTACCTCGATTTTCAGAAGGCATTTGATAAGGTCCCGCATAGGTGATTGGTGGGTAAAATCAAAGCTCAGGGCATCGGGGGGTAGACATTGACATGGATAGAAAACTGATTGGCAGATCGAAAGCAAAGGGTAACGGTGAATCGGTGTTTCTCGGAATTGCAGGTGGTGACTAGTGGGGTGCCGCAGGGCTCGGTATTGGGACCACAGCTGTTTATAATTTACATCAACGATTTAGATGAAGGCATTGAGAATAACATCAGCAAATTTGCTGATGATACTAAGCTGGGTGGCAGTGTGACATGTGATGAGGATGTTAGGAGAATTCAGGGTGACTTGGATAGGCTGGGTGAGTGGGCAGATACTTGGCAGATGATGTTTAATGTGAATAAGTGTGTGGTTATCCACTTGGGGAGTAAGAACAGGAAGGCAGATTATTATCTGAACGGTGTAGAGTTAGGTAAGGGAGAAATACAAAGAGATCTAGGAGTCCTTGTTCATCAGTCACTGAAGGTGAATGAGCAAGTATAGCAGGCAGTGAAGAAGGCTACTGGAATGTTGGCCTTTATTACAAAGGGAATTGAGTACAAGAGCAAGGAAATCCTCTTGCATTTGTACAGATCCCTGGTGAGACCACACCTGGAGTATTGTGTACAGTTTTGGTCTCCAGGGTTAAGGAATGACATCCTGGCTGTAGAGGAAGTGCAGCTTAGATTCACGAGGTTGATTCCTGGGATGTCTGGACTGTCTTACGCAGAGAGGTTAGAGAGACTGGGCTTGTACATGCTGGAATTAAGCAGATTGAGAAGGGATCTGATTGAAACATAGAAGATTATTAAAGGATTGGACAAGATAGAGGCAGGAAATATGTTCCAGATGCTGGGAGAGTCCAGTACCAGAGGGCATGGTTTGAGAATAAGGGGTAGGTCATTTAGGACAGTGTTAAGGAAAAATTTCTCCCAGAGAGTTGTGGGTGCCTGGAATGTACTGCCTCGGAAGGAAGTGGAGGCCAATTCTCTGGATGCTTTCAAGAAGGAGCTAGATAGGTATCTTATGGATAGGGGAATCATGGGTTATGGGGACAAGGCAGGAACCGGGTATTGATAGTAGATGATCAGCCATGATCTCAAAATGGCGGTGCAGGCTCGAAGGGCCGAATGGTCTACTTCTGCACCTATTGTCTATTGTCCCACAGGAGGAAGGGGGATGGGGAAGAGAGATCCCACAGGAGGACGGGGGATGGGGAGGAAATTTCCGGCAGGAGGAAGTGGATGGGGAAGAGTGATCCCACAGTAGGAAGCAGCATCAGGTAGAGAGATCCAACAGGTGGTAGGGGGATGGGAAAGAGAGATACCACAGGAGGAAGGGGATTCGGAAGAGAATTCCCACAGAAGGAAGGGAGATGGGGAAGAGAGATCACACAAGAGGACGGGGAATGGGAAAAAGAGACTCCACTGGAGGTAGGGGAATGGGAAAGAGAGATCCCACAGGAGGAAGGGTGATAGGGAATTTCAACATGCAGGTGAACTGGGAGAAACAGTTTGGTGCTGGACCCCAGGATAGGGAGTTTGTAGAGGGCCTACGGGATGCTTTCTTGGAACAGCTTGTACGAGAGCCGACCAGGGACAAGGCTATTCTGGATTTAGTCTATTGTAATGAACAGGGTTTGATAAGCGATCTTGAAGTAAAGGAGCCATTAGGAGGTAGTGACCATAACATGATATGTTTTTATCTGCAGTTTGAGAAGGATAAGGGCAGCTCGGAGGTGTCAGTGTTGCAGTTGAACGGGGGAGTCTATGGAGCCATGAGGGTGGAGCTGGCCAAAGTTGACTGGACGGAATGCCTAGCAGAAAAGACAGTGGAACAGCAATGGCAGGTATTCTTGGGAATAATGCACAAGGTGCAAAATCAGTTCATCCCCAGAGAAGGAAGGATTCAAAGAGGGGAAAGGGGCCACAGTGGTTGACAAAGGAAGTCAGAGATTGCACAGCATTAAAAAATAGGAACTATGACAGAGCTAAGGTGAGTGGGAGGACAGATGATTGGGAAGTTTTTAAGTAACAACAGAACTTAACTAAAAAGGCAATACTGGGAGAAAAAATGAGGTACTAACGCAAGCTAGCCAGGAATATAAAGGAAGATAGCAAAAGCTTTTTACATATGTGAAGAGAAAGAAGATAGTTAAGAACAATGTTGGGCCCTTGAAGAATGAATTGGGTGAAATAGTTATGGGAAACAGAGAAATGGCAGAAGAATTTAATGAGTACTTTAGATCTGTTTTCTTTAAGGAAGGCACAAGCAATCTCCCAGATGTATGGATGGGCCAAGGACATAGGGTAACAGAGGAAATGAAACAGATTGACATTAGGAAGGAAACGGTGATGAGAAGACTGATGGGACTGAAGGCTGACAAATCCCCAGGTCCAGATGGTTTGCATCCTAGGGTACTAAAGGAGGTTTCCTTGGAAATTGCGGATGCATTGGTAATCATTTTCCAATGTTCCTTAGATTCAGGATCAGTTCCTGAGGATTGGAGAATGGCTAATGTTATCCCATTTTTTAAGAAAAGAGGGAGGGAGAAAACAGAGAAGTATCGACCTGTCAGCCTGACATCAGTGGTGGGGAAGATGCTAGAGTCCATTATTAAGGATGAAATAGTGGCATGTCTAGATAGCAGTGATAGGATTGGGCCGAGCCACCATAGATTTACCAAGGGTAATCATGCTTGACTAATCTGTTGGAGTTTTTTGAGGATGTAACCAGGAAGTTAGACGGGTGAGATCCAGTAGATGTAGTGTACCTCGATTTTCAGAAGGCATTTAATAGATAGATAGATAGATAGATACTTTATTAATCCCCATGGGGAAATTCAACTTTTTTTCCAATGTCCCATACACTTGTTGTAGCAAAACTAATTACATACAATACTTAACTCAGTAAAAAATATCACCACATAGGAGATTGGTGGGTAAAATCAAAGCTCAGGGCATCGGGGGGAAGACTTTGACATGGATAGAAAACTGGTTGGCAGATAGAAAGCAAAGGGTAGCGGTGAATGGGTGTTTCTCGGAATGGCAGGTGGTGACTAGTGGGGTGCCACAGGGCTCGGAATTGGGACCACAACTGTTTACGATTTACATCAACGATTTAGATGAAGGCAATGAGAATAACATCAGCAAATTTGCTGATGATACTAAGTTTGGTGGCAGTGTGACATGTGATGAGGATGTTAGCAGAATTCAGGGTGACTTGGATAGGCTGGGTGAGTGGGCAGATACTTGGCAGATGACGTTTAATGTGAATAAGTGTGAGGTTATCCACTTTGGGAGTAAGAACAGGAAGGCAGATTATTATCTGAACGGTGTAGAGTTAGGTAAGGGAGAAATACAAAGAGATCTATGGGTCCTTGTTCATCAGTCACTGAAATTGAATGAGCAAGTACAGCAGGCAGTGAAGAAGGCTAATGGAATGTTGGCCTTCATTACAAAGGGAATTGAGTACAAGAGGAAGGAAATCCTCTTGCATTTGTACAGAGCCCTGGTAAGACCACACCTGGAGTATTGTGTACAGATTTGGTCTCCAGGGTTAAGGATGGACATCCTGGTTGTAGAGGAAGTGCAGCATAGATTCACGAGGTTGATTCCTGGGATGTCTGGACTGTCTGCCGCAGAGAGGTTAGAGAGACTGGGCTTGTACACACTGGAATTAAGGAGATTGAGAGGGGATCTGATTGAAACATATAAGATTATTAAGGGATTGGACAAGATAGAGGCAGGAAATATGTTTCAGATGCTGGGAGAGTCCAGTACCAGAGGGCATGGTTTGAGAATAAGGGGTAGGTCATTTAGGACAGAGTTAAGGAAAAACTTCTCCCAGAGAGTTGTGGGGTTCTGGAATGCACTGCCTCGGAAGGTAGTGGAGGCCAATTCTCTGGATGCTTTCAAGAAGGAGCTAGATAGGTATCTTATGGATAGGGGAATCATGAGATATGGGGACAATGCAGGAACCGGGTATTGATAGGAGATGATCAGCCATGATCTCAAAATGGCGGTGCAGGCTCGAAGGGCCGAATGGTCTACTTCTGCACCTATTGTCTATTGTCCATTGTCCCACAGGAGGAAGGGGGCTGGGGAAGAGAGATCCCACAGGAGGAAGCGGAATCAGGAAGAGAGATCCAGCAGGTGGTAGGGGGATGGGAAAGAGAGATACCACAGAGGAAGGGGATTCGGAAGAGAATTCCCACAGATGGAAGGGATATGGGGAAGAGAGATCCCACAAGAGGATGGGGGATGTGGAAGAGAGATCCCACAGGCGGATGGGGAAGATATCCCACAGGACAAAAGAGATGGGCATGAGAGATCCCACAGGCGGAAGGAGAAAGGGGAAGAGAGATCCCACTGGAGGTAGGGAGATGGGGAACAGAGATCCCACAGGAGGATGCGGGATGTGGAATAGAGATCCCACAGTAGGACGGGGGATGGGGAGGAAATTTCCAGCAGGAGGCATTTTGGCAGGAATAATCCAAATAGAACATGCAGGGTAAATGGTAGCGCATTGAGGAATGCAGTGGAACAGAGAGATCTAGGAATAACTGTGCATAGTTCCCTGAAGGTGGAGTCTCATGTAGATAGGGTGGTGAAGAAGGCTTTTGGAACGCTGGCCTTTATAAATCAGAGCATTGAGTACAGAAGTTGGGATGTAATGTTAAAATTGTACAAGGCATTGGTAAGGCCAAATTTGGAATATTGTGTACAGTTCTGGTCACCGAATTATAGGAAAGATATCAATAAATTAGAGAGAGTGCAGAGACGATGTTACCTGGGTTTCAGCACTTAAGTTACAGAGAAAGGTTGAACAAGTTAGGTCTCTATTCATTGGAGCGTAGAAGGTTGAGGTGGGATTTGATCGAGGTATTTAAAATGTTGAGAGGGATAGATAGAGTTGACGTGAATAGGCTGTTTCCATTGAGAGTAGGGGAGATTCAAACGAGAGGACATGATTTGAGAGTTAGGGGGCAAAAGTTTAAGAGAAACACGAGGGGGTATTTCTTTACTCAGAGAGTGATAGCTGTGTGGAATGAGCTTCCTGTAGAAGTAGTAGAGGCCAGTTCAGTTGTGTCATTTAAGGTAAAGTTGGATAGGTATATGGACAGGAAAGGAGTGGAGGGTTATGGGCTGAGTGCGGGTAGGTGGGACTAGGTGAGATTAAGAGTTCAGCACGGACTAGGAGGGCCGGAATGGCCTGTTTCCGTGCTGTGATTGTTATATGGTTATAGGAGGTGGATGGGGAAGAGTGATCCCACAGTCGGAAGCAGCATCAGGAAGAGAGATCCAACAGGTGGTAGGGGGATGGGAAAGAGAGATACCACAGGAGGAAGGGGATCCGGAAGAGAATTCCCACAGAAGGAAGGGAGATGGGGAAGAGAGATCACACAAGAGGACGGGGAATGGGAAAAAGAGACTCCACTGGAGGTAGGGGAATGGGAAAGAGAGATCCCACAGGAGGAAGGGTGATAGGGAATTTCAACATGCAGGTGAACTGGGAGAAACAGGTTGGTGCTGGACCTCAGGAAAGGGAGTTTGTAGAGTGCCTACGGGATGCATTCTTGGAACAGCTTGTACGAGAGCCGACCAGGGACAAGGCTATTCTGGATTTAGTCTTGTGTAATGAACAGGATTTGATAAGCGATCTTGAAGTAAAGGAGCCATCAGGAGGTAGTGACCATAACATGATATGTTTTGATCTGCAGTTTGAGGAGGATAAGGGCAGCTCGGAGGTGTCAGTGTTGCAGTTGAACAGGGGAAACTACGGAGCCATGAGGGAGGAGCTGGCCAAAGTTGACTGCATGGCTAGCCTAGCAGAAAAGACAGTGGAACAGCAATGGCAGGTATTCTTGGGAATAATGCACAATGTACAAAATCAGTTCATCCCCAGAGAAGGAAGGATTCAAAGAGGGGAAAGGGGCCACAGTGGTTGACAAAGGAAGTCAGAGATTGCATAGCATTAAAAAAAGGAAGTATGACAGAGCTGAGGTGAGTGGGAGGAAGGACAGATGATTGGAAAGTTTTTAAGGAACAACAGAACTTAACTAAAAAGGCAATACGGGGAGAAAAAATGAGGTACGAACGCAAGCTAGCCAGGAATATAAAGGAAGATAGCATGAGCTTTTTTAGGTATGTGAAGAGAAAGAAGATAGTTAAGAACAATGTTGGGCCCTTGAAGAATGAATTGGGTGAAATTGTTATGGGAAACAGAGAAATGGCAGAAAAATTTAATGAGTACTTTAGATCTGTTTTCACTAAGGAAGACACAAGCAATCTCCCAGATGTATGGATGGGCCAAGGACATAGGGTAACAGAGGAAATGAAACAGATTGACATTAGGAAGGAAACGGTGATGAGTAGACTGATGGGACTGAAGGCTGACAAATCCCCAGGTCCAGATGGTCTGCATCCTAGGGTACTAAAGGAGGTGGCCCTGGAAATTGCGGATGCATTGGTAATCATTTTCCAATGTTCCTTAGATTCAGGATCAGTTCCTGAGGATTGGAGAATGGCTAATGTTATCCCATTTTTTAAGAAAGGAGGGAGGGAGAAAACAGAGAACTAACGACCTGTCATCCTGACATCAGTGTTGGGGAAGATGCTAGTGTCCATTATTAAGGATGAAATAGTGGCATATCTAGATAGCAGTGATAGGATTGGGCCGAGCCAGCATGGATTTACCAAGGGTAAATCATGCTTGACTAATCTGTTGGAGTTTTTCGAGGATGTAACCAGGAAGTTAGACGGGTGAGATCCAGTGGATGTAGTGTACCTCGATTTTCAGAAGGCATTTGATAATGTCCCACATAGGAGATAGGTGGGTAAAATCAAAGCTCACGGCATCGGGGGGAAGACATTGACATGGATAGAAAACTGGTTGGCAGATAGAAAGCAAAGGGTAGCGGTGAATGGGTGTTTCTCGGAATGGCAGGTAGTGACTAGTGGGGTGCCACGTGGCTCGGTATTGGGACCACAGCTGTTTACAATTTACATTAACGATTTAGATAAAGGCATTGAGAATAACATCAGCAAATTTGCTGATGATACTAAGCTGGGTGGCAGTGTGACATGTGATGAGGATGTTAGGAGAATTCAGGGTGACTTGGATAGGCTGGGTGAGTAGGCAGATACTTGTCAGATGATGTTTAATGTGAATAAGTGTGAGGTTATACACTTGGGGAGTAAGAACAGGAAGGCAGATTATTATCTGAATGGTGTAGAGTTAGGTAAGGGAGATATACAAAGAGATCTAGGAGTCCTTGTTCATCAGTCACTGAAGGTGAATGAGCAAGTATAGCAGGCAGTGAAGAAGGCTACTGGAATGTTGGCCTTTATTACAAAGGGAATTGAGTACAAGAGCAAGGAAATCCTCTTGCATTTGTACAGATCCCTGGTGAGACCACACCTGGAGTATTGTGTACAGTTTTGGTCTCCAGGGTTAAGGAATGACATCCTGGCTGTAGAGGAAGTGCAGCTTAGATTCACGAGGTTGATTCCTGGGATGTCTGGACTGTCTTACGCAGAGAGGTTAGAGAGACTTGGCTTGTACATGCTGGAATTAAGCAGATTGAGAAGGGATCTGATTGAAACATAGAAGATTATTAAAGGATTGGACAAGATAGAGGCAGGAAATATGTTCCAGATGCTGGGAGAGTCCAGTACCAGAGGGCATGGTTTGAGAATAAGGGGTAGGTCATTTAGGACAGTGTTAAGGAAAAATTTCTCCCAGAGAGTTGTGGGTGCCTGGAATGTACTGCCTCGGAAGGAAGTGGAGGCCAATTCTCTGGATGCTTTCAAGAAGGAGCTAGATAGGTATCTTATGGATAGGGGAATCATGGGTTATGGGGCAAGGCAGGAACCGGGTATTGATAGTAGATGATCAGCCATGATATCAAAATGGCGGTGCAGGCTCGAAGGGCCGAATGGTCTACTTCTGCACCTATTGTCTATTGTCCCACAGGAGGAAGGGGGATGGGGAAGAGAGATCCCACAGGAGGACGGGGGATGGGGAGGAAATTTCCGGCAGGAGGAAGTGGATGGGGAAGAGTGATCCCACAGTAGGAAGCAGCATCAGGAAGAGAGATCCAACAGGTGGTAGGGGGATGGGAAAGAGAGATACCACAGGAGGAAGGGGATTCGGAAGAGAATTCCCACAGAAGGAAGGGAGATGGGGAAGAGAGATCACACAAGAGGACGGGGAATGGGAAAAAGAGACTCCACTGGAGGTAGGGGAATGGGAAAGAGAGATCCCACAGGAGGAAGGGTGATAGGGAATTTCAACATGCAGGTGAACTGGGAGAAACAGTTTGGTGCTGGACCCCAGGATAGGGAGTTTGTAGAGGGCCTACGGGATGCTTTCTTGGAACAGCTTGTACGAGAGCCGACCAGGGACAAGGCTATTCTGGATTTAGTCTATTGTAATGAACAGGGTTTGATAAGCGATCTTGAAGTAAAGGAGCCATTAGGAGGTAGTGACCATAACATGATATGTTTTTATCTGCAGTTTGAGAAGGATAAGGGCAGCTCGGAGGTGTCAGTGTTGCAGTTGAACGGCGGAATCTATGGAGCCATGAGGGTGGAGCTGGCCAAAGTTGACTGGACGGAATGCCTAGCAGAAAAGACAGTGGAACAGCAATGGCAGGTATTCTTGGGAATAATGCACAAGGTGCAAAATCAGTTCATCCCCAGAGAAGGAAGGATTCAAAGAGGGGAAAGGGGCCACAGTGGTTGACAAAGGAAGTCAGAGATTGCACAGCATTAAAAAATAGGAACTATGACAGAGCTAAGGTGAGTGGGAGGACAGATGATTGGGAAGTTTTTAAGTAACAACAGAACTTAACTAAAAAGGCAATACTGGGAGAAAAAATGAGGTACTAACGCAAGCTAGCCAGGAATATAAAGGAAGATAGCAAAAGCTTTTTACATATGTGAAGAGAAAGAAGATAGTTAAGAACAATGTTGGGCCCTTGAAGAATGAATTGGGTGAAATAGTTATGGGAAACAGAGAAATGGCAGAAGAATTTAATGAGTACTTTAGATCTGTTTTCTTTAAGGAAGGCACAAGCAATCTCCCAGATGTATGGATGGGCCAAGGACATAGGGTAACAGAGGAAATGAAACAGATTGACATTAGGAAGGAAACGGTGATGAGAAGACTGATGGGACTGAAGGCTGACAAATCCCCAGGTCCAGATGGTTTGCATCCTAGGGTACTAAAGGAGGTTTCCTTGGAAATTGCGGATGCATTGGTAATCATTTTCCAATGTTCCTTAGATTCAGGATCAGTTCCTGAGGATTGGAGAATGGCTAATGTTATCCCATTTTTTAAGAAAAGAGGGAGGGAGAAAACAGAGAAGTATCGACCTGTCAGCCTGACATCAGTGGTGGGGAAGATGCTAGAGTCCATTATTAAGGATGAAATAGTGGCATGTCTAGATAGCAGTGATAGGATTGGGCCGAGCCACCATGGATTTACCAAGGGTAATCATGCTTGACTAATCTGTTGGAGTTTTTTGAGGATGTAACCAGGAAGTTAGACGGGTGAGATCCAGTAGATGTAGTGTACCTCGATTTTCAGAAGGCATTTAATAGATAGATAGATAGATAGATAGATACTTTATTAATCCCCATGGGGAAATTCAACTTTTTTTCCAATGTCCCATACACTTGTTGTAGCAAAACTAATTACATACAATACTTAACTCAGTAAAAAATATCACCACATAGGAGATTGGTGGGTAAAATCAAAGCTCAGGGCATCGGGGGGAAGACTTTGACATGGATAGAAAACTGGTTGGCAGATAGAAAGCAAAGGGTAGCGGTGAATGGGTGTTTCTCGGAATGGCAGGTGGTGACTAGTGGGGTGCCACAGGGCTCGGAATTGGGACCACAACTGTTTACGATTTACATCAACGATTTAGATGAAGGCAATGAGAATAACATCAGCAAATTTGCTGATGATACTAAGTTTGGTGGCAGTGTGACATGTGATGAGGATGTTAGCAGAATTCAGGGTGACTTGGATAGGCTGGGTGAGTGGGCAGATACTTGGCAGATGACGTTTAATGTGAATAAGTGTGAGGTTATCCACTTTGGGAGTAAGAACAGGAAGGCAGATCATTATCTGAACGGTGTAGAGTTAGGTAAGGGAGAAATACAAAGAGATCTAGGGGTCCTTGTTCATCAGTCACTGAAATTGAATGAGCAAGTACAGCAGGCAGTGAAGAAGGCTAATGGAATGTTGGCCTTCATTACAAAGGGAATTGAGTACAAGAGGAAGGAAATCCTCTTGCATTTGTACAGAGCCCTGGTAAGACCACACCTGGAGTATTGTGTACAGATTTGGTCTCCAGGGTTAAGGATGGACATCCTGGTTGTAGAGGAAGTGCAGCATAGATTCACGAGGTTGATTCCTGGGATGTCTGGACTGTCTGCCGCAGAGAGGTTAGAGAGACTGGGCTTGTACACACTGGAATTAAGGAGATTGAGAGGGGATCTGATTGAAACATATAAGATTATTAAGGGATTGGACAAGATAGAGGCAGGAAATATGTTTCAGATGCTGGGAGAGTCCAGTACCAGAGGGCATGGTTTGAGAATAAGGGGTAGGTCATTTAGGACAGAGTTAAGGAAAAACTTCTCCCAGAGAGTTGTGGGGTTCTGGAATGCACTGCCTCGGAAGGTAGTGGAGGCCAATTCTCTGGATGCTTTCAAGAAGGAGCTAGATAGGTATCTTATGGATAGGGGAATCATGAGATATGGGGACAATGCAGGAACCGGGTATTGATAGGAGATGATCAGCCATGATCTCAAAATGGCGGTGCAGGCTCGAAGGGCCGAATGGTCTACTTCTGCACCTATTGTCTATTGTCCATTGTCCCACAGGAGGAAGGGGGCTGGGGAAGAGAGATCCCACAGGAGGAAGCGGAATCAGGAAGAGAGATCCAGCAGGTGGTAGGGGGATGGGAAAGAGAGATACCACAGAGGAAGGGGATTCGGAAGAGAATTCCCACAGATGGAAGGGATATGGGGAAGAGAGATCCCACAAGAGGATGGGGGATGTGGAAGAGAGATCCCACAGGCGGATGGGGAAGATATCCCACAGGACAAAAGAGATGGGCATGAGAGATCCCACAGGCGGAAGGAGAAAGGGGAAGAGAGATCCCACTGGAGGTAGGGAGATGGGGAACAGAGATCCCACAGGAGGATGCGGGATGTGGAATAGAGATCCCACAGTAGGACGGGGGATGGGGAGGAAATTTCCAGCAGGAGGCATTTTGGCAGGAATAATCCAAATAGAACATGCAGGGTAAATGGTAGCGCATTGAGGAATGCAGTGGAACAGAGAGATCTAGGAATAACTGTGCATAGTTCCCTGAAGGTGGAGTCTCATGTAGATAGGGTGGTGAAGAAGGCTTTTGGAACGCTGGCCTTTATAAATCAGAGCATTGAGTACAGAAGTTGGGATGTAATGTTAAAATTGTACAAGGCATTGGTAAGGCCAAATTTGGAATATTGTGTACAGTTCTGGTCACCGAATTATAGGAAAGATATCAATAAATTAGAGAGAGTGCAGAGACGATGTTACCTGGGTTTCAGCACTTAAGTTACAGAGAAAGGTTGAACAAGTTAGGTCTCTATTCATTGGAGCGTAGAAGGTTGAGGTGGGATTTGATCGAGGTATTTAAAATGTTGAGAGGGATAGATAGAGTTGACGTGAATAGGCTGTTTCCATTGAGAGTAGGGGAGATTCAAACGAGAGGACATGATTTGAGAGTTAGGGGGCAAAAGTTTAAGGGAAACACGAGGGGGTATTTCTTTACTCAGAGAGTGATAGCTGTGTGGAATGAGCTTCCTGTAGAAGTAGTAGAGGCCAGTTCAGTTGTGTCATTTAAGGTAAAGTTGGATAGGTATATGGACAGGAAAGGAGTGGAGGGTTATGGGCTGAGTGCGGGTAGGTGGGACTAGGTGAGATTAAGAGTTCAGCACGGACTAGGAGGGCCGGAATGGCCTGTTTCCGTGCTGTGATTGTTATATGGTTATAGGAGGTGGATGGGGAAGAGTGATCCCACAGTCGGAAGCAGCATCAGGAAGAGAGATCCAACAGGTGGTAGGGGGATGGGAAAGAGAGATACCACAGGAGGAAGGGGATCCGGAAGAGAATTCCCACAGAAGGAAGGGAGATGGGGAAGAGAGATCACACAAGAGGACGGGGAATGGGAAAAAGAGACTCCACTGGAGGTAGGGGAATGGGAAAGAGAGATCCCACAGGAGGAAGGGTGATAGGGAATTTCAACATGCAGGTGAACTGGGAGAAACAGGTTGGTGCTGGACCTCAGGAAAGGGAGTTTGTAGAGTGCCTACGGGATGCATTCTTGGAACAGCTTGTACGAGAGCCGACCAGGGACAAGGCTATTCTGGATTTAGTCTTGTGTAATGAACAGGATTTGATAAGCGATCTTGAAGTAAAGGAGCCATCAGGAGGTAGTGACCATAACATGATATGTTTTGATCTGCAGTTTGAGGAGGATAAGGGCAGCTCGGAGGTGTCAGTGTTGCAGTTGAACAGGGGAAACTACGGAGCCATGAGGGAGGAGCTGGCCAAAGTTGACTGCATGGCTAGCCTAGCAGAAAAGACAGTGGAACAGCAATGGCAGGTATTCTTGGGAATAATGCACAATGTACAAAATCAGTTCATCCCCAGAGAAGGAAGGATTCAAAGAGGGGAAAGGGGCCACAGTGGTTGACAAAGGAAGTCAGAGATTGCATAGCATTAAAAAAAGGAAGTATGACAGAGCTGAGGTGAGTGGGAGGAAGGACAGATGATTGGAAAGTTTTTAAGGAACAACAGAACTTAACTAAAAAGGCAATACGGGGAGAAAAAATGAGGTACGAACGCAAGCTAGCCAGGAATATAAAGGAAGATAGCATGAGCTTTTTTAGGTATGTGAAGAGAAAGAAGATAGTTAAGAACAATGTTGGGCCCTTGAAGAATGAATTGGGTGAAATTGTTATGGGAAACAGAGAAATGGCAGAAAAATTTAATGAGTACTTTAGATCTGTTTTCACTAAGGAAGACACAAGCAATCTCCCAGATGTATGGATGGGCCAAGGACATAGGGTAACAGAGGAAATGAAACAGATTGACATTAGGAAGGAAACGGTGATGAGTAGACTGATGGGACTGAAGGCTGACAAATCCCCAGGTCCAGATGGTCTGCATCCTAGGGTACTAAAGGAGGTGGCCCTGGAAATTGCGGATGCATTGGTAATCATTTTCCAATGTTCCTTAGATTCAGGATCAGTTCCTGAGGATTGGAGAATGGCTAATGTTATCCCATTTTTTAAGAAAGGAGGGAGGGAGAAAACAGAGAACTAACGACCTGTCATCCTGACATCAGTGTTGGGGAAGATGCTAGTGTCCATTATTAAGGATGAAATAGTGGCATATCTAGATAGCAGTGATAGGATTGGGCCGAGCCAGCATGGATTTACCAAGGGTAAATCATGCTTGACTAATCTGTTGGAGTTTTTCGAGGATGTAACCAGGAAGTTAGACGGGTGAGATCCAGTGGATGTAGTGTACCTCGATTTTCAGAAGGCATTTGATAATGTCCCACATAGGAGATAGGTGGGTAAAATCAAAGCTCACGGCATCGGGGGGAAGACATTGACATGGATAGAAAACTGGTTGGCAGATAGAAAGCAAAGGGTAGCGGTGAATGGGTGTTTCTCGGAATGGCAGGTAGTGACTAGTGGGGTGCCACGTGGCTCGGTATTGGGACCACAGCTGTTTACAATTTACATTAACGATTTAGATAAAGGCATTGAGAATAACATCAGCAAATTTGCTGATGATACTAAGCTGGGTGGCAGTGTGACATGTGATGAGGATGTTAGGAGAATTCAGGGTGACTTGGATAGGCTGGGTGAGTAGGCAGATACTTGTCAGATGATGTTTAATGTGAATAAGTGTGAGGTTATACACTTGGGGAGTAAGAACAGGAAGGCAGATTATTATCTGAATGGTGTAGAGTTAGGTAAGGGAGATATACAAAGAGATCTAGGAGTCCTTGTTCATCAGTCACTGAAGGTGAATGAGCAAGTATAGCAGGCAGTGAAGAAGGCTACTGGAATGTTGGCCTTTATTACAAAGGGAATTGAGTACAAGAGCAAGGAAATCCTCTTGCATTTGTACAGATCCCTGGTGAGACCACACCTGGAGTATTGTGTACAGTTTTGGTCTCCAGGGTTAAGGAATGACATCCTGGCTGTAGAGGAAGTGCAGCTTAGATTCACGAGGTTGATTCCTGGGATGTCTGGACTGTCTTACGCAGAGAGGTTAGAGAGACTTGGCTTGTACATGCTGGAATTAAGCAGATTGAGAAGGGATCTGATTGAAACATAGAAGATTATTAAAGGATTGGACAAGATAGAGGCAGGAAATATGTTCCAGATGCTGGGAGAGTCCAGTACCAGAGGGCATGGTTTGAGAATAAGGGGTAGGTCATTTAGGACAGTGTTAAGGAAAAATTTCTCCCAGAGAGTTGTGGGTGCCTGGAATGTACTGCCTCGGAAGGAAGTGGAGGCCAATTCTCTGGATGCTTTCAAGAAGGAGCTAGATAGGTATCTTATGGATAGGGGAATCATGGGTTATGGGGCAAGGCAGGAACCGGGTATTGATAGTAGATGATCAGCCATGATATCAAAATGGCGGTGCAGGCTCGAAGGGCCGAATGGTCTACTTCTGCACCTATTGTCTATTGTCCCACAGGAGGAAGGGGGATGGGGAAGAGAGATCCCACAGGAGGACGGGGGATGGGGAGGAAATTTCCGGCAGGAGGAAGTGGATGGGGAAGAGTGATCCCACAGTAGGAAGCAGCATCAGGAAGAGAGATCCAACAGGTGGTAGGGGGATGGGAAAGAGAGATACCACAGGAGGAAGGGGATTCGGAAGAGAATTCCCACAGAAGGAAGGGAGATGGGGAAGAGAGATCACACAAGAGGACGGGGAATGGGAAAAAGAGACTCCACTGGAGGTAGGGGAATGGGAAAGAGAGATCCCACAGGAGGAAGGGTGATAGGGAATTTCAACATGCAGGTGAACTGGGAGAAACAGTTTGGTGCTGGACCCCAGGATAGGGAGTTTGTAGAGGGCCTACGGGATGCTTTCTTGGAACAGCTTGTACGAGAGCCGACCAGGGACAAGGCTATTCTGGATTTAGTCTATTGTAATGAACAGGGTTTGATAAGCGATCTTGAAGTAAAGGAGCCATTAGGAGGTAGTGACCATAACATGATATGTTTTTATCTGCAGTTTGAGAAGGATAAGGGCAGCTCGGAGGTGTCAGTGTTGCAGTTGAACGGGGGAATCTATGGAGCCATGAGGGTGGAGCTGGCCAAAGTTGACTGGACGGAATGCCTAGCAGAAAAGACAGTGGAACAGCAATGGCAGGTATTCTTGGGAATAATGCACAAGGTGCAAAATCAGTTCATCCCCAGAGAAGGAAGGATTCAAAGAGGGGAAAGGGGCCACAGTGGTTGACAAAGGAAGTCAGAGATTGCACAGCATTAAAAAATAGGAAGTATGACAGAGCTAAGGTGAGTGGGAGGACAGATGATTGGGAAGTTTTTAAGTAACAACAGAACTTAACTAAAAAGGCAATACGGGGAGAAAAAATGAGGTACTAACGCAAGCTAGCCAGGAATATAAAGGAAGATAGCAAAAGCTTTTTACATATGTGAAGAGAAAGAAGATAGTTAAGAACAATGTTGGGCCCTTGAAGAATGAATTGGGTGAAATTGTTATGGGAAACAGAGAAATGGCAGAAGAATTTAATGAGTACTTTAGATCTGTTTTCTCTAAGGAAGGCACAGGCAATCTCCCAGATGTATGGATTGGCCAAGGACATAGGGTAACAGAGGAAATGAAACAGATTGACATTAGGAAGGAAACGGTGATGAGAAGACTGATGGGACTGAAGGCTGACAAATCCCCAGGTCCAGATGGTTTGCATCCTAGGGTACTAAAGGAGGTTTCCCTGGAAATTGCGGATGCATTGGTAATCATTTTCCAATGTTCCTTAGATTCAGGATCAGTTCCTGAGGATTGGAGAATGTCTAATGTTATCCCATTTTTTAAGAAAAGAGGGAGGGAGAAAACAGAGAAGTATCGACCTGTCAGCCTGACATCAGTGGTGGGGAAGATGCTAGAGTCCATTATTAAGGATGAAATAGTGGCATGTCTAGATAGCAGTGATAGGATTGGGCCGAGCCACCATGGATTTACCAAGGGTAATCATGCTTGACTAATCTGTTGGAGTTTTTTGAGGATGTAACCAGGAAGTTAGACGGGTGAGATCCAGTAGATGTAGTGTACCTCGATTTTCAGAAGGCATTTAATAGATAGATAGATAGATAGATACTTTATTAATCCCCATGGGGAAATTCAACTTTTTTTCCAATGTCCCATACACTTGTTGTAGCAAAACTAATTACATACAATACTTAACTCAGTAAAAAATATCACCACATAGGAGATTGGTGGGTAAAATCAAAGCTCAGGGCATCGGGGGGAAGACTTTGACCTGGATAGAAAACTGGTTGGCAGATAGAAAGCAAAGGGTAGCGGTGAATGGGTGTTTCTCGGAATGGCAGGTGGTGACTAGTGGGGTGCCACAGGGCTCGGAATTGGGACCACAACTGTTTACAATTTACATCAACGATTTAGATGAAGGCAATGAGAATAACATCAGCAAATTTGCTGATGATACTAAGTTTGGTGGCAGTGTGACATGTGATGAGGATGTTAGCAGAATTCAGGGTGACTTGGATAGGCTGGGTGAGTGGGCAGATACTTGGCAGATGACGTTTAATGTGAATAAGTGTGAGGTTATCCACTTTGGGAGTAAGAACAGGAAGGCAGATTATTATCTGAACGGTGTAGAGTTAGGTAAGGGAGAAATACAAAGAGATCTAGGTGTCCTTGTTCATCAGTCACTGAAATTGAATGAGCAAGTACAGCAGGCAGTGAAGAAGGCTAATGGAATGTTGGCCTTCATTACAAAGGGAATTGAGAACAAGAGGAAGGAAATCCTCTTGCATTTGTACAGAGCCCTGGTAAGACCACACCTGGAGTATTGTGTACAGATTTGGTCTCCAGGGTTAAGGATGGACATCCTGGTTGTAGAGGAAGTGCAGCATAGATTCACGAGGTTGATTCCTGGGATGTCTGGACTGTCTGCCGCAGAGAGGTTAGAGAGACTGGGCTTGTACACACTGGAATTAAGGAGATTGAGAGGGGATCTGATTGAAACATATAAGATTATTAAGGGATTGGACAAGATAGAGGCAGGAAATATGTTTCAGATGCTGGGAGAGTCCAGTACCAGAGGGCATGGTTTGAGAATAAGGGGTAGGTCATTTAGGACAGAGTTAAGGAAAAACTTCTCCCAGAGAGTTGTGGGGTTCTGGAATGCACTGCCTCGGAAGGTAGTGGAGGCCAATTCTCTGGATGCTTTCAAGAAGGAGCTAGATAGGTATCTTATGGATAGGGGAATCATGAGATATGGGGACAATGCAGGAACCGGGTATTGATAGGAGATGATCAGCCATGATCTCAAAATGGCGGTGCAGGCTCGAAGGGCCGAATGGTCTACTTCTGCACCTATTGTCTATTGTCCATTGTCCCACAGGAGGAAGGGGGCTGGGGAAGAGAGATCCCACAGGAGGAAGCAGAATCAGGAAGAGAGATCCAGCAGGTGGTAGGGGGATGGGAAAGAGAGATACCACAGAGGAAGGGGATTCGGAAGAGAATTCCCACAGATGGAAGGGATATGGGGAAGAGAGATCCCACAAGAGGATGGGGGATGTGGAAGAGAGATCCCACAGGCGGATGGGGAAGATATCCCACAGGACAAAAGAGATGGGCATGAGAGATCCCACAGGCGGAAGGAGAAAGGGGAAGAGAGATCCCACTGGAGGTAGGGAGATGGGGAACAGAGATCCCACAGGAGGATGCGGGATGTGGAATAGAGATCCCACAGTAGGACGGGGGATGGGGAGGAAATTTCCAGCAGGAGGCATTTTGGCAGGAATAATCCAAATAGAACATACAGGGTAAATGGTAGCGCATTGAGGAATGCAGTGGAACAGAGAGATCTAGGAATAACTGTGCATAGTTCCCTGAAGGTGGAGTCTCATGTAGATAGGGTGGTGAAGAAGGCTTTTGGAACGCTGGCCTTTATAAATCAGAGCATTGAGTACAGAAGTTGGGATGTAATGTTAAAATTGTACAAGGCATTGGTAAGGCCAAATTTGGAATATTGTGTACAGTTCTGGTCACCGAATTATAGGAAAGATATCAATAAATTAGAGAGAGTGCAGAGACGATGTTACCTGGGTTTCAGCACTTAAGTTACAGAGAAAGGTTGAACAAGTTAGGTCTCTATTCATTGGAGCGTAGAAGGTTGAGGTGGGATTTGATCGAGGTATTTAAAATGTTGAGAGGGATAGATAGAGTTGACGTGAATAGGCTGTTTCCATTGAGAGTAGGGGAGATTCAAACGAGAGGACATGATTTGAGAGTTAGGGGGCAAAAGTTTAAGGGAAACACGAGGGGGTCTTTCTTTACTCAGAGAGTGATAGCTGTGTGGAATGAGCTTCCTGTAGAAGTAGTAGAGGCCAGTTCAGTTGTGTCATTTAAGGTAAAGTTGGATAGGTATATGGACAGGAAAGGAGTGGAGGGTTATGGGCTGAGTGCGGGTAGGTGGGACTAGGTGAGATTAAGAGTTCAGCACGGACTAGGAGGGCCGGAATGGCCTGTTTCCGTGCTGTGATTGTTATATGGTTATAGGAGGTGGATGGGGAAGAGTGATCCCACAGTCGGAAGCAGCATCAGGAAGAGAGATCCAACAGGTGGTAGGGGGATGGGAAAGAGAGATACCACAGGAGGAAGGGGATCCGGAAGAGAATTCCCACAGAAGGAAGGGAGATGGGGAAGAGAGATCCCACAAGAGGAAGGAGAATGGGAAAGAGAGATCCCACTGGAGGAAGGGGGCTGGGGAAGAGAGATCCCACAGGAGGATGGGAGATGGGGAAGAGAGATCCCACAGGAGGAAGGGGGATGTGGAAGAGAGATCCCACAGAGGGAAGGAGGATTGGGAAGAAATTTCCGGCAGGAGTTATTGGATGCGGAAGAGAGATCCCACAATAGGAAGCAGAATCAGGAAGAGAGATCCAACAGGAGGTAGGGGGATGGGAAAGAGAGATACCACAGGAGGAAGGGGATTGGGAAGAGAGATCCCACAGGAGGAAGGGAGATGGGGAAGAGAGATCCCACAAAAGGAGGGGGATGGGGAAGCGAGATCCCACAGGATGAAGGGGATGAGAAAGAGAGATCTGACAGGAGGAAGGGGGATGGGGAAGAGAGATCCCATAGAAGGAGGGGGGATGGGGAAGAGAGATCCCATAGGAGGAAATGGATGTGGAAAAGAGATCCCACAGGAGGTAGGAGGATGGGGAATTTCAACATGCAGGTGAACTGGGAGAAACAGTTTGGTGCTGGACCTCAGAATAGGGGGTTTGTAGAGTGCCTACGGGATGCATTCTTGGAACAGCTTGTATGAGAGCCGACCAGGGACAAGGCTGTTCTGGATTTAGTCCTGTGTAATGAACAGGATTTGATAAGCGATCTTAAAGTAAAGGAGCCATTAGGAGGTAGTGTCCATAACATGATATGTTTTTATCTACAGTTTGAGAAGGATAAGGGCAGCTCGGAGGTGTCAGTGTTGCAGTTGAACAGGGGAAACTATGGAGCCATGAGGGAGGAGCTGGCCAAAGTTGACTGGACGGATATCCTAGCAGAAAAGACAGTGGAACAGCAATGGCAGGTATTCTTGGGAATAATGCGCAAGGTGCAAAATCAGTTTGTCCCCAGAGAAGGAAGGATTCAAAGGGGGGAAAGGGGCCACAGTGGTTGACAAAGGAAGTCAGAGATTGCAGAACATTAAAAAAAAGGAAGTATGACAGAGCTAAGGTAAGTGGGAGGACAGATGATTGGGAAGTTTTTAAAGAACAACAGAACTTAACTTAAAAGGCAATACGGGGAGAATAAAATGAGGTACGAACGCAAGCTAGCCAGGAATATAAAGGAAGATAGCAAAAGCTTTTTTAGGTATGTGAAGAGAAAGAAGATAGTTAAGAACAATGTTGGGCACTTGAAGAATGAATTGGGTGAAATTGTTATGGGAAACAGAGAAATGGCAGAAGAATTTAATGAGTACTTTAGATCTGTCTTCACTAGGGAAGACACAAGCAATCTCCCAGATGTATGGATGGGCCAAGGACATAGGGTAACAGAGGAAATGAAACCGATTGACATTAGGAAGGAAACGGTGATGAGTAGACTGATGGGACTGAAGGCTGACGAATCCAAAGGTCCAGATGGTCTGCATCCTAGGGTACTAAAGGAGGTGGCCCTGGAAATTGCGGATGCATTGGTAATCATTTTCCAATGTTCCTTAGATTCAGGATCAGTTCCTGAGGATTGGAGAATGGCTAATGTTATCCCATTTTTTAAGAAAAGAGGGAGGGAGAAAACAGAGAACTATCGACCTGTCAGCCTGACATCAGTGGTGGGGAAGATGCTAGAGTCCATTATTAAGGATGAAATAGTGGCATATCTAGATAGCAGTGATGGGATTGGGCCGAGCCACCATGGATTTACCAAGGGTAAATCATGCTTGACTAATCTGTTGGAGTTTTTCGAGGATGTAACCAGGAAGTTAGACGGGTGAGATCCAGTGGATGTAGTGTACCTCGATTTTCAGAAGGCATTTGATAAGGTCCCACATAGGAGATTGGTGGGTAAAATCAAACCTCAGGGCATCGGCGGGAAGACATTGACATGGATAGAAAACTTTTTGGCAGATAGAAAGCAAAGGGTAGCGGTGAATGGGTGTTTCTCGGAATGGCAGGTAGTGACTAGTGGGGTGCCACGTGGCTCGGTATTGGGACCACAGCTGTTTACGATTTACATCAGCAATTTAGATGAAGGCATTGAGAATAACATCAGCAAATTTGCTGATGATACTAAGCTGGGTGGCAGTGTGACATGTGATGAGGATGTTAGGAGAATTCAGGGTGACTTGGATAGGCTGGGTGAGTGGGCAGATACTTGGCAGATGATGTTTAATGTGAATAAGTGTGAGGTTATCCACTTGGGGAGTAAGAACAGGAAGGCAGATTATTATCTGAACGGTGTAGAGTTAGGTAAGGGAGAAATACAAAGAGATCTAGGAGTCCTTGTTCATCAGTCACTGAAGGTGAATGAGCAAGTGCAGCAGACAGTGCAGAAGGCTAATGGAATGTTGGCCTCTATTACAAAGGGAATTGAGTACAACAGCAAGGAAATCCTCTTGCATTTGTACAGATCCCTGGTGAGACCACACCTGGAGTATTGTGTACAGTTTTGGTCTCCAGGGTTAAGGAATGACATCCTGGCTGTAGAGGAAGTGCAGCGTAGATTCACGAGGTTGATTCCTGGGATGTCTGGACTGTCTTACGCAGAGAGGTTAGAGAGACTGGGCTTGTACATGCTGGAATTAAGCAGATTGAGAAGGGATCTGATTGAAACATAGAAGATTATTAAAGGATTGGATAAGATAGAGGCAGGAAATATGTTCCAGATGCTGGGAGAGTCCAGTACCAGAGGGCATGGTTTGAGAATAAGGGGTAGGTCATTTAGGACAGTGTTAAGGAAAAATTTCTCCCAGAGAGTTGTGGGTGCCTGGAATGTACTGCCTCGGAAGGAAGTGGAGGCCAATTCTCTGGATGCTTTCAAGAAGGAGCTAGATAGGTATCTTATGGATAGGGGAATCATGGGTTATGGGGACAAGGCAGGAACCGGGTATTGATAGTAGATGATCAGCCATGATCTCAAAATGGCGGTGCAGGCTCGAAGGGCCGAATGGTCTACTTCTGCACCTATTGTCTATTGTCCCACAGGAGGAAGGGGGATGGGGAAGAGAGATCCCACAGGAGGACGGGGGATGGGGAGGAAATTTCCGGCAGGAGGAAGTGGATGGGGAAGAGTGATTCCAAAGTAGGAAGCAGCATCAGGAAGAGAGATCCAACAGGTGGTAGGGGGATGGGAAAGAGAGATACCACAGGAGGAAGGGGATTCGGAAGAGAATTCCCACAGAAGGAAGGGAGATGGGGAAGAGAGATCACACAAGAGGACGGGGAATGGGAAAAAGAGACTCCACTGGAGGTAGGGGAATGGGAAAGAGAGATCCCACAGGAGGAAGGGTGATAGGGAATTTCAACATGCAGGTGAACTGGGAGAAACAGTTTGGTGCTGGACCCCAGGATAGGGAGTTTGTAGAGGGCCTACGGGATGCTTTCTTGGAACAGCTTGTACGAGAGCCGACCAGGGACAAGGCTATTCTGGATTTAGTCTATTGTAATGAACAGGGTTTGATAAGCGATCTTGAAGTAAAGGAGCCATTAGGAGGTAGTGACCATAACATGATATGTTTTTATCTGCAGTTTGAGAAGGATAAGGGCAGCTCGGAGGTGTCAGTGTTGCAGTTGAACAGGGGAAACTATGGAGCCATGAGGGAGGAGCTGGCCAAAGTTGACTGGACGGAATGCCTAGCAGAAAAGACAGTGGAACAGCAATGGCAGGTATTCTTGGGAATAATGCACAAGGTGCAAAATCAGTTCATCCCCAGAGAATGAAGGATTCAAAGAGGGGAAAGGGGCCACAGTGGTTGGCAAAGGAAGTCAGAGATTGCACAGCATTAAAAAAAAGGAAGTATGACAGAGCTAAGGTGAGTGGGAGGACAGATGATTGGGAAGTTTTTAAGTAACAACAGAACTTAACTAAAAAGGCAATACTGGGAGAAAAAATGAGGTACTAACGCAAGCTAGCCAGGAATATAAAGGAAGATAGCAAAAGCTTTTTACATATGTGAAGAGAAAGAAGATAGTTAAGAACAATGTTGGGCCCTTGAAGAATGAATTGGGTGAAATAGTTATGGGAAACAGAGAAATGGCAGAAGAATTTAATGAGTACTTTAGATCTGTTTTCTTTAAGGAAGGCACAAGCAATCTCCCAGATGTATGGATGGGCCAAGGACATAGGGTAACAGAGGAAATGAAACAGATTGACATTAGGAAGGAAACGGTGATGAGAAGACTGATGGGACTGAAGGCTGACAAATCCCCAGGTCCAGATGGTTTGCATCCTAGGGTACTAAAGGAGGTTTCCTTGGAAATTGCGGATGCATTGGTAATCATTTTCCAATGTTCCTTAGATTCAGGATCAGTTCCTGAGGATTGGAGAATGGCTAATGTTATCCCATTTTTTAAGAAAAGAGGGAGGGAGAAAACAGAGAAGTATCGACCTGTCAGCCTGACATCAGTGGTGGGGAAGATGCTAGAGTCCATTATTAAGGATGAAATAGTGGCATGTCTAGATAGCAGTGATAGGATTGGGCCGAGCCACCATGGATTTACCAAGGGTAATCATGCTTGACTAATCTGTTGGAGTTTTTTGAGGATGTAACCAGGAAGTTAGACGGGTGAGATCCAGTAGATGTAGTGTACCTCGATTTTCAGAAGGCATTTAATAGATAGATAGATAGATAGATAGATACTTTATTAATCCCCATGGGGAAATTCAACTTTTTTTCCAATGTCCCATACACTTGTTGTAGCAAAACT
Source organism: Hemitrygon akajei (assembly GCF_048418815.1). Lineage (NCBI taxonomy): Eukaryota > Metazoa > Chordata > Chondrichthyes > Myliobatiformes > Dasyatidae > Hemitrygon > Hemitrygon akajei. The sequence goes on from NW_027332055.1 coordinate 859,276, forward strand.
AATTACATACAATACTTAACTCAGTAAAAAATATCACCACATAGGAGATTGGTGGGTAAAATCAAAGCTCAGGGCATCGGGGGGAAGACTTTGACATGGATAGAAAACTGGTTGGCAGATAGAAAGCAAAGGGTAGCGGTGAATGGGTGTTTCTCGGAATGGCAGGTGGTGACTAGTGGGGTGCCACAGGGCTCGGAATTGGGACCACAACTGTTTACAATTTACATCAACGATTTAGATGAAGGCAATGAGAATAACATCAGCAAATTTGCTGATGATACTAAGTTTGGTGGCAGTGTGACATGTGATGAGGATGTTAGCAGAATTCAGGGTGACTTGGATAGGCTGGGTGAGTGGGCAGATACTTGGCAGATGACGTTTAATGTGAATAAGTGTGAGGTTATCCACTTTGGGAGTAAGAACAGGAAGGCAGATTATTATCTGAACGGTGTAGAGTTAGGTAAGGGAGAAATACAAAGAGATCTAGGGGTCCTTGTTCATCAGTCACTGAAATTGAATGAGCAAGTACAGCAGGCAGTGAAGAAGGCTAATGGAATGTTGGCCTTCATTACAAAGGGAATTGAGTACAAGAGGAAGGAAATCCTCTTGCATTTGTACAGAGCCCTGGTAAGACCACACCTGGAGTATTGTGTACAGATTTGGTCTCCAGGGTTAAGGATGGACATCCTGGTTGTAGAGGAAGTGCAGCATAGATTCACGAGGTTGATTCCTGGGATGTCTGGACTGTCTGCCGCAGAGAGGTTAGAGAGACTGGGCTTGTACACACTGGAATTAAGGAGATTGAGAGGGGATCTGATTGAAACATATAAGATTATTAAGGGATTGGACAAGATAGAGGCAGGAAATATGTTTCAGATGCTGGGAGAGTCCAGTACCAGAGGGCATGGTTTGAGAATAAGGGGTAGGTCATTTAGGACAGAGTTAAGGAAAAACTTCTCCCAGAGAGTTGTGGGGTTCTGGAATGCACTGCCTCGGAAGGTAGTGGAGGCCAATTCTCTGGATGCTTTCAAGAAGGAGCTAGATAGGTATCTTATGGATAGGGGAATCATGAGATATGGGGACAATGCAGGAACCGGGTATTGATAGGAGATGATCAGCCATGATCTCAAAATGGCGGTGCAGGCTCGAAGGGCCGAATGGTCTACTTCTGCACCTATTGTCTATTGTCCATTGTCCCACAGGAGGAAGGGGGCTGGGGAAGAGAGATCCCACAGGAGGAAGCAGAATCAGGAAGAGAGATCCAGCAGGTGGTAGGGGGATGGGAAAGAGAGATACCACAGAGGAAGGGGATTCGGAAGAGAATTCCCACAGATGGAAGGGATATGGGGAAGAGAGATCCCACAAGAGGATGGGGGATGTGGAAGAGAGATCCCACAGGCGGATGGGGAAGATATCCCACAGGACAAAAGAGATGGGCATGAGAGATCCCACAGGCGGAAGGAGAAAGGGGAAGAGAGATCCCACAGGAGGAAGGGGGATGGGGAAGAGAGATCCTACAGGAGGAAGGGGATGGGAAAGAGAGATCCCACAGGAGGAAGGGGGATGGGGAAGAGAGATCCCACAGGCGGAAGGAAAAAGGGGAAGAGAGATCCCACAGGAGGAAGGGGGATGGGGAAGAGAGATCCTACAGGAGGAAGGGGATGGGAAAGAGAGATCCCACACGAGGAAGGGGGATGGGGAAGAGAGATCCTACAGGAGGAAGGGGGATGGGGAAGAGAGATCCTACAGGAGGAAGAGGATGGGAAAGCGATATCCCACAGGAGGAAGAGGGATGGGGAAGAGAGATCCCAAGAGGAGGAAGTGGATATAGTAGAGAGATCCCGCAGTAGGAAGGGAGATCGAAGGGGAGGAAGGAGATCGGGAAAAGAAATCTACATGGGGAAGCAGATGGGGAAGAGAGATCCCACAGGAAGAAATGAATGGGGAAGAGATATCCCACAGGAGGAAGGAGATCGCGAAAAGCGATCCCTCAGGAGGAAAGTGAATGGGGAAGAGAGATCCCACAGGAGGAAGCTGGATGTTGATAAGTGATCCCGCAGTAGGAAATGGAATGGGGAAATGAGATACTACAGTTATGGGGGGATTAGGAAGAGAGTTCCCACAGGTGGAAGGGGGATGGGGAAGAGAAATACCACAGAAGGAAGTGGGATGGGGAAGACAGATCCCACAGGAAGAAGTGGGCTGGGGAAGACAGATCCCACAGGAAGAAGTGGGATGGGGAACAGAGTTCCCACAGGTCGAAGGGGGATAGAAAAGAGAGATCCTACGGGAGAAAGGGAATGGGAAGGAGAGATCCCACAGGAGGAAGGCGGATGGTGAAGGGAGATCCAACAGGAGGAAGAGGGATGGGGAAGAGAGATCCTATAGGAGGAAGGGGGATGGGTAAAGGAGATCCTACACGAGGAAGGGGATGGGGAAGAGAGATCCCACAGGAGGAAGGGGGATGGGGAAGAGAGATCCCACAGGAGGAAGTGGGATGGGGAACAGAGTTCCCACAGGTCGAAGGGGGATGGAAAAGAGAGATCCTACAGGAGAAAGGGGGATGGGGAAGAGAGATCCCACAGGAGGAAGGGAATGGGGAAGAGAGATCCCACAGGAGGAAGGGGGATGGGGAAGAGAGATCCTACAGGAGGAAGGGTGATGGGGAAGAGAGATCCCAGAGGAGGAAGGGGATGGGGAAGAGAGATCCCACAGGAGGAAGGGGGATGGGAAAGAGAGATCCTATAGGGGGATGGGGAAGAGAGATCCCACAGGAGGAAGGGAATGGGGAAGAGAGATCCCACAGGAGGAAGGGGATGGGGAAGAGAGATCCCACTCGAGGAAGGGGGATAGGAAAGAGTGATCCTACGGGAGTAATGGGGATGGGAAGGAGAGATCACACAGGAGGAAGGTGGATGGGGAAGAGAAATCCCACAGAAGGAAGTGGGATGGGGAAGACAGATCCCACAGGAAGAAGTGGGCTGGGAAAGATTAATCCCACAGAAGGAAGTGGGATGGGGAAGACAGATCCCACAGGAGGAAGGGAATGGGGAAGAGAGATCCCACAGGAGGAAGGGGGATGGGGAAGAGAGATCCTACAGGAGGAAGGGTGATGGGGAAGAGAGATCCCACAGGAGGAAGGGGATGGGGAAGAGAGATCCCACAGGAGGAAGGGGGATGGGGAAGAGAGATCCTATAGGGGGATGGGGAAGAGAGATCCCACAGGAGGAAGGGAATGGGGAAGAGAGATCCCACAGGAGGAAGGGGATGGGGAAGAGAGATCCCACTCGAGGAAGGGGGATAGGAAAGAGTGATCCTACGGGAGTAATGGGGATGGGAAGGAGAGATCACACAGGAGGAAGGTGGATGGGGAAGAGAAATCCCACAGAAGGAAGTGGGATGGGGAAGACAGATCCCACAGGAAGAAGTGGGCTGGGAAAGATTAATCCCACAGAAGGAAGTGGGATGGGGAAGACAGATCCCACAGGAGGAAGTGGGATGGGGAACAGAGTTCCCACAGGTCGAAGAGGGATAGAAAAGAGAGATCCTATGGGAGAAAAGGAATGGGAAGGAGAGATCCCACAGGAGGAAGGCGGATGGTGAAGGGAGATCCAACAGGAGGAAGAGGGATGGGGAAGAGAGATCCTATAGGAGGAAGGGGTATGGGTATAGGAGATCCTACACGAGGAAGGGGATGGGGAAGAGAGATCCCACAGGAGGAAGGGGGATGGGGAAGAGAGATCCCACAGGAGGAAGTGGGATGGGGAACAGAGTTCCCACAGGTCGAAGGGGGATGGAAAAGAGAGATCCTACAGGAGAAAGGGGGATGGGGAAGAGAGATCCCACAGGAGGAAGGGGGATGGGGAAGAGAGATCCCACAGGAGGAAGGGGGATGGGGAAGAGAGATCCTATAGGGGGATGGGGAAGAGAGATCCCACAGGAGGAAGGGAATGGGGAAGAGAGATCCCACAGGAGGAAGGGGATGGGGAAGAGAGATCCCACTCGAGGAAGGGGGATAGGAAAGAGTGATCCTACGGGAGTAATGGGGATGGGAAGGAGAGATCACACAGGAGGAAGGTGGATGGGGAAGACAGATCCCACAGGAAGAAGTGGGCTGGGGAAGATTAATCCCACAGAAGGAAGTGGGATGGGGAAGACAGATCCCACAGGAGGAAGTGGGATGGGGAACAGAGTTCCCACAGGTCGAAGAGGGATAGAAAAGAGAGATCCTATGGGAGAAAAGGAATGGGAAGGAGAGATCCCACAGGAGGAAGGCGGATGGTGAAGGGAGATCCAACAGGAGGAAGAGGGATGGGGAAGAGAGATCCTATAGGAGGAAGGGGGATGGGGAAGAGAGATCCTACACGATGAAGGGGATGTGGAAGAGAGATCCCACAGGAGGAAGGGGGATGGGGAAGGGAGATCCAACAGGAGGAAGGGGGGTGGGGAAGAGAAATCCCACAGGAGGAAGGGGGATGGGGAAGAGAGATCCCACAGGAGGAAGTGGGATGGGGAACAGAGTTCCCACAGGTCGAAGGGGGATGGAAAAGAGAGATCCTATAGGAGGAAGGGGGATGGGGAAGAGAGATCCCACAGGAGGAAGGGGGATGGGGAAGAGAGATCCCACAGGAGGAAGGGGGATGGGGAAGAGAGATCCCACAGGAGGATGGGGGATGGGGAAGAGAGATCCTACAGGAGGAAGGGGGATGGGGAAGAGAGATCCCACAGGAGGAAGGGGATGGGGAAGAGAGATCCCACAGGAGGAAGTGGGATGGGGAACAGAGTTCCCACAGGTCGAAGAGGGATAGAAAAGAGAGATCCTATGGGAGAAAAGGAATGGGAAGGAGAGATCCCACAGGAGGAAGGCGGATGGTGAAGGGAGATCCAACAGGAGGAAGAGGGATGGGGAAGAGAGATCCTATAGGAGGAAGGGGGATGGGTAAAGGAGATCCTACACGAGGAAGGGGATGGGGAAGAGAGATCCCACAGGAGGAAGGGGGATGGGGAAGAGAGATCCTATAGGGGGATGGGGAAGAGAGATCCCACAGGAGGAAGGGAATGGGGAAGAGAGATCCCACAGGAGGAAGGGGATGGGGAAGAGAGATCCCACTCGAGGAAGGGGGATAGGAAAGAGTGATCCTACGGGAGTAATGGGGATGGGAAGGAGAGATCACACAGGAGGAAGGTGGATGGGGAAGAGAAATCCCACAGAAGGAAGTGGGATGGGGAAGACAGATCCCACAGGAAGAAGTGGGCTGGGAAAGATTAATCCCACAGAAGGAAGTGGGATGGGGAAGACAGATCCCACAGGAGGAAGTGGGATGGGGAACAGAGTTCCCACAGGTCGAAGAGGGATAGAAAAGAGAGATCCTATGGGAGAAAAGGAATGGGAAGGAGAGATCCCACAGGAGGAAGGCGGATGGTGAAGGGAGATCCAACAGGAGGAAGAGGGATGGGGAAGAGAGATCCTATAGGAGGAAGGGGTATGGGTATAGGAGATCCTACACAAGGAAGGGGATGGGGAAGAGAGATCCCACAGGAGGAAGGGGGATGGGGAAGAGAGATCCCACAGGAGGAAGTGGGATGGGGAACAGAGTTCCCACAGGTCGAAGGGGGATGGAAAAGAGAGATCCTACAGGAGAAAGGGGGATGGGGAAGAGAGATCCCACAGGAGGAAGGGGGATGGGGAAGAGAGATCCCACAGGAGGAAGGGGGATGGGGAAGAGAGATCCTATAGGGGGATGGGGAAGAGAGATCCCACAGGAGGAAGGGAATGGGGAAGAGAGATCCCACAGGAGGAAGGGGATGGGGAAGAGAGATCCCACTCGAGGAAGGGGGATAGGAAAGAGTGATCCTACGGGAGTAATGGGGATGGGAAGGAGAGATCACACAGGAGGAAGGTGGATGGGGAAGACAGATCCCACAGGAAGAAGTGGGCTGGGGAAGATTAATCCCACAGAAGGAAGTGGGATGGGGAAGACAGATCCCACAGGAGGAAGTGGGATGGGGAACAGAGTTCCCACAGGTCGAAGAGGGATAGAAAAGAGAGATCCTATGGGAGAAAAGGAATGGGAAGGAGAGATCCCACAGGAGGAAGGCGGATGGTGAAGGGAGATCCAACAGGAGGAAGAGGGATGGGGAAGAGAGATCCTATAGGAGGAAGGGGGATGGGGAAGAGAGATCCTACACGATGAAGGGGATGTGGAAGAGAGATCCCACAGGAGGAAGGGGGATGGGGAAGGGAGATCCAACAGGAGGAAGGGGGGTGGGGAAGAGAAATCCCACAGGAGGAAGGGGGATGGGGAAGAGAGATCCCACAGGAGGAAGTGGGATGGGGAACAGAGTTCCCACAGGTCGAAGGGGGATGGAAAAGAGAGATCCTATAGGAGGAAGGGGGATGGGGAAGAGAGTTCCCACAGGAGGAAGGGGGATGGGGAAGAGAGATCCCACAGGAGGAAGGGGGATGGGGAAGAGAGATCCCACAGGAGGATGGGGGATGGGGAAGAGAGATCCTACAGGAGGAAGGGGGATGGGGAAGAGAGATCCCACAGGAGGAAGGGGATGGGGAAGAGAGATCCCACAGGAGGAAGTGGGATGGGGAACAGAGTTCCCACAGGTCGAAGAGGGATAGAAAAGAGAGATCCTATGGGAGAAAAGGAATGGGAAGGAGAGATCCCACAGGAGGAAGGCGGATGGTGAAGGGAGATCCAACAGGTGGAAGAGGGATGGGGAAGAGAGATCCTATAGGAGGAAGGGGGATGGGGAAGAGAGATCCTACACGATGAAGGGGATGTGGAAGAGAGATCCCACAGGAGGAAGGGGGATGGGGAAGGGAGATCCAACAGGAGGAAGGGGGGTGGGGAAGAGAAATCCCACAGGAGGAAGGGGGATGGGGAAGAGAGATCCCACAGGAGGAAGTGGGATGGGGAACAGAGTTCCCACAGGTCGAAGGGGGATGGAAAAGAGAGATCCTATAGGAGGAAGGGGGATGGGGAAGAGAGATCCCACAGGAGGAAGGGGGATGGGGAAGAGAGATCCCACAGGAGGAAGGGGGATGGGGAAGAGAGATCCCACAGGAGGATGGGGGATGGGGAAGAGAGATCCTACAGGAGGAAGGGGGATGGGGAAGAGAGATCCCACAGGAGGAAGGGGATGGGGAAGAGAGATCCCACAGGAGGAAGTGGGATGGGGAACAGAGTTCCCACAGGTCGAAGAGGGATAGAAAAGAGAGATCCTATGGGAGAAAAGGAATGGGAAGGAGAGATCCCACAGGAGGAAGGCGGATGGTGAAGGGAGATCCAACAGGAGGAAGAGGGATGGGGAAGAGAGATCCTATAGGAGGAAGGGGGATGGGTAAAGGAGATCCTACACGAGGAAGGGGATGGGGAAGAGAGATCCCACAGGAGGAAGGGGGATGGGGAAGAGAGATCCTATAGGGGGATGGGGAAGAGAGATCCCACAGGAGGAAGGGAATGGGGAAGAGAGATCCCACAGGAGGAAGGGGATGGGGAAGAGAGATCCCACTCGAGGAAGGGGGATAGGAAAGAGTGATCCTACGGGAGTAATGGGGATGGGAAGGAGAGATCACACAGGAGGAAGGTGGATGGGGAAGAGAAATCCCACAGAAGGAAGTGGGATGGGGAAGACAGATCCCACAGGAAGAAGTGGGCTGGGAAAGATTAATCCCACAGAAGGAAGTGGGATGGGGAAGACAGATCCCACAGGAGGAAGTGGGATGGGGAACAGAGTTCCCACAGGTCGAAGAGGGATAGAAAAGAGAGATCCTATGGGAGAAAAGGAATGGGAAGGAGAGATCCCACAGGAGGAAGGCGGATGGTGAAGGGAGATCCAACAGGAGGAAGAGGGATGGGGAAGAGAGATCCTATAGGAGGAAGGGGTATGGGTATAGGAGATCCTACACAAGGAAGGGGATGGGGAAGAGAGATCCCACAGGAGGAAGGGGGATGGGGAAGAGAGATCCCACAGGAGGAAGTGGGATGGGGAACAGAGTTCCCACAGGTCGAAGGGGGATGGAAAAGAGAGATCCTACAGGAGAAAGGGGGATGGGGAAGAGAGATCCCACAGGAGGAAGGGGGATGGGGAAGAGAGATCCCACAGGAGGAAGGGGGATGGGGAAGAGAGATCCTATAGGGGGATGGGGAAGAGAGATCCCACAGGAGGAAGGGAATGGGGAAGAGAGATCCCACAGGAGGAAGGGGATGGGGAAGAGAGATCCCACTCGAGGAAGGGGGATAGGAAAGAGTGATCCTACGGGAGTAATGGGGATGGGAAGGAGAGATCACACAGGAGGAAGGTGGATGGGGAAGACAGATCCCACAGGAAGAAGTGGGCTGGGGAAGATTAATCCCACAGAAGGAAGTGGGATGGGGAAGACAGATCCCACAGGAGGAAGTGGGATGGGGAACAGAGTTCCCACAGGTCGAAGAGGGATAGAAAAGAGAGATCCTATGGGAGAAAAGGAATGGGAAGGAGAGATCCCACAGGAGGAAGGCGGATGGTGAAGGGAGATCCAACAGGAGGAAGAGGGATGGGGAAGAGAGATCCTATAGTAGGAAGGGGGATGGGGAAGAGAGATCCTACACGATGAAGGGGATGTGGAAGAGAGATCCCACAGGAGGAAGGGGGATGGGGAAGGGAGATCCAACAGGAGGAAGGGGGGTGGGGAAGAGAAATCCCACAGGAGGAAGGGGGATGGGGAAGAGAGATCCCACAGGAGGAAGTGGGATGGGGAACAGAGTTCCCACAGGTCGAAGGGGGATGGAAAAGAGAGATCCTATAGGAGGAAGGGGGATGGGGAAGAGAGTTCCCACAGGAGGAAGGGGGATGGGGAAGAGAGATCCCACAGGAGGAAGGGGGATGGGGAAGAGAGATCCCACAGGAGGATGGGGGATGGGGAAGAGAGATCCTACAGGAGGAAGGGGGATGGGGAAGAGAGATCCCACAGGAGGAAGGGGATGGGGAAGAGAGATCCCACAGGAGGAAGTGGGATGGGGAACAGAGTTCCCACAGGTCGAAGAGGGATAGAAAAGAGAGATCCTATGGGAGAAAAGGAATGGGAAGGAGAGATCCCACAGGAGGAAGGCGGATGGTGAAGGGAGATCCAACAGGAGGAAGAGGGATGGGGAAGAGAGATCCTATAGGAGGAAGGGGGATGGGTAAAGGAGATCCTACACGAGGAAGGGGATGGGGAAGAGAGATCCCACAGGAGGAAGGGGGATGGGGAAGAGAGATCCCACAGGAGGAAGTGGGATGGGGAACAGAGTTCCCACAGGTCGAAGGGGGATGGAAAAGAGAGATCCTACAGGAGAAAGGGGGATGGGGAAGAGAGATCCCACAGGAGGAAGGGGGATGGGGAAGAGAGATCCCACAGGAGGAAGGGGGATGGGGAAGAGAGATCCTATAGGGGGATGAGGAAGAGAGATCCCACAGGAGGAAGGGAATGGGGAAGAGAGATCCCACAGGAGGAAGGGGATGGGGAAGAGAGATCCCACTCGAGGAAGGGGGATAGGAAAGAGTGATCCTACGGGAGTAATGGGGATGGGAAGGAGAGATCACACAGGAGGAAGGTGGATGGGGAAGACAGATCCCACAGGAAGAAGTGGGCTGGGGAAGATTAATCCCACAGAAGGAAGTGGGATGGGGAAGACAGATCCCACAGGAGGAAGTGGGATGGGGAACAGAGTTCCCACAGGTCGAAGAGGGATAGAAAAGAGAGATCCTATGGGAGAAAAGGAATGGGAAGGAGAGATCCCACAGGAGGAAGGCGGATGGTGAAGGGAGATCCAACAGGAGGAAGAGGGATGGGGAAGAGAGATCCTATAGGAGGAAGGGGGATGGGGAAGAGAGATCCTACACGATGAAGGGGATGTGGAAGAGAGATCCCACAGGAGGAAGGGGGATGGGGAAGGGAGATCCAACAGGAGGAAGGGGGGTGGGGAAGAGAAATCCCACAGGAGGAAGGGGGATGGGGAAGAGAGATCCCACAGGAGGAAGTGGGATGGGGAACAGAGTTCCCACAGGTCGAAGGGGGATGGAAAAGAGAGATCCTATAGGAGGAAGGGGGATGGGGAAGAGAGATCCCACAGGAGGAAGGGGGATGGGGAAGAGAGATCCCACAGGAGGAAGGGGGATGGGGAAGAGAGATCCCACAGGAGGATGGGGGATGGGGAAGAGAGATCCTACAGGAGGAAGGGGGATGGGGAAGAGAGATCCCACAGGAGGAAGGGGATGGGGAAGAGAGATCCCACAGGAGGAAGGGGGATGAGGAAGAGAGATCCTATAGGAGGAAGGGGGATGGGGAAGAGAGATCCCACAGGAGGGAGGGCATGGGGAAGAGAGATCCCACAGAAGGGGGATGGGGGTGGCGAGATCCTATAGGAGGAAGGGGGATGGGGAAGAGAGATCCCACAGGAGGAAGGGGATGGAGAAGAGAGATCCCACAGGAGGAAGGGGATGGGGAAGAGAGATCCCACTCGAGGAAGGGGGATAGGAAAGAGTGATCCTACAGGAGAAAGGGAATGGGAAGGAGAGATCCCACAGGAGGAAGGCGGATGGTGAAGGGAGATCCAACAGGAGGAAGAGGGATGGGGAAGAGAGATCCTATAGGAGGAAGGGGGATGGGTAAAGGAGATCCTACACGAGGAAGGGGATGGGGAAGAGAGATCCTATAGGGGAAGGGGGATGGGTAAAGGAGATTCTACACGAGGAAGGGGATGCGGAAGAGATCCTATAGGAGGAAGGGGGATGGGGAAGAGAGATCCCACAGGAGGAAGGGGGATGGGGAAGAGAGATCCCACAGGAGGAAGTGGGATGGGGAAGACAGATCCCACAGGAAGAAGTGGGCTGGGAAAGATTAATCCCACAGAAGGAAGTGGGATGGGGAAGACAGATCCCACAGGAGGAAGTGGGATGGGGAACGGAGTTCCCACAGGTCGAAGAGGGATAGAAAAGAGAGATCCTATGGGAGAAAAGGAATGGGAAGGAGAGATCCCACAGGAGGAAGGCGGATGGTGAAGGGAGATCCAACAGGAGGAAGAGGGATGGGGAAGAGAGATCCTATAGGAGGAAGGGGTATGGGTATAGGAGATCCTACACGAGGAAGGGGATGGGGAAGAGAGATCCCACAGGAGGAAGGGGGATGGGGAAGAGAGATCCCACAGGAGGAAGTGGGATGGGGAACAGAGTTCCCACAGGTCGAAGGGGGATGGAAAAGAGAGATCCTACAGGAGAAAGGGGGATGGGGAAGAGAGATCCCACAGGAGGAAGGGGGATGGGGAAGAGAGATCCCACAGGAGGAAGGGGGATGGGGAAGAGAGATCCTATAGGGGGATGGGGAAGAGAGATCCCACAGGAGGAAGGGAATGGGGAAGAGAGATCCCACAGGAGGAAGGGGATGGGGAAGAGAGATCCCACTCGAGGAAGGGGGATAGGAAAGAGTGATCCTACGGGAGTAATGGGGATGGGAAGGAGAGATCACACAGGAGGAAGGTGGATGGGGAAGACAGATCCCACAGGAAGAAGTGGGCTGGGGAAGACAGATCCCACAGGAGGAAGTGGGATGGGGAACGGAGTTCCCACAGGTCGAAGAGGGATAGAAAAGAGAGATCCTATGGGAGAAAAGGAATGGGAAGGAGAGATCCCACAGGAGGAAGGCGGATGGTGAAGGGAGATCCAACAGGAGGAAGAGGGATGGGGAAGAGAGATCCTATAGTAGGAAGGGGGATGGGGAAGAGAGATCCTACACGATGAAGGGGATGTGGAAGAGAGATCCCACAGGAGGAAGGGGGATGGGGAAGGGAGATCCAACAGGAGGAAGGGGGGTGGGGAAGAGAAATCCCACAGGAGGAAGGGGGATGGGGAAGAGAGATCCCACAGGAGGAAGTGGGATGGGGAACAGAGTTCCCACAGGTCGAAGGGGGATGGAAAAGAGAGATCCTATAGGAGGAAGGGGGATGGGGAAGAGAGTTCCCACAGGAGGAAGGGGGATGGGGAAGAGAGATCCCACAGGAGGAAGGGGGATGGGGAAGAGAGATCCCACAGGAGGATGGGGGATGGGGAAGAGAGATCCTACAGGAGGAAGGGGGATGGGGAAGAGAGATCCCACAGGAGGAAGGGGATGGGGAAGAGAGATCCCACAGGAGGAAGTGGGATGGGGAACAGAGTTCCCACAGGTCGAAGAGGGATAGAAAAGAGAGATCCTATGGGAGAAAAGGAATGGGAAGGAGAGATCCCACAGGAGGAAGGCGGATGGTGAAGGGAGATCCAACAGGAGGAAGAGGGATGGGGAAGAGAGATCCTATAGGAGGAAGGGGGATGGGTAAAGGAGATCCTACACGAGGAAGGGGATGGGGAAGAGAGATCCCACAGGAGGAAGGGGGATGGGGAAGAGAGATCCCACAGGAGGAAGTGGGATGGGGAACAGAGTTCCCACAGGTCGAAGGGGGATGGAAAAGAGAGATCCTACAGGAGAAAGGGGGATGGGGAAGAGAGATCCCACAGGAGGAAGGGGGATGGGGAAGAGAGATCCCACAGGAGGAAGGGGGATGGGGAAGAGAGATCCTATAGGGGGATGAGGAAGAGAGATCCCACAGGAGGAAGGGAATGGGGAAGAGAGATCCCACAGGAGGAAGGGGATGGGGAAGAGAGATCCCACTCGAGGAAGGGGGATAGGAAAGAGTGATCCTACGGGAGTAATGGGGATGGGAAGGAGAGATCACACAGGAGGAAGGTGGATGGGGAAGACAGATCCCACAGGAAGAAGTGGGCTGGGGAAGATTAATCCCACAGAAGGAAGTGGGATGGGGAAGACAGATCCCACAGGAGGAAGTGGGATGGGGAACAGAGTTCCCACAGGTCGAAGAGGGATAGAAAAGAGAGATCCTATGGGAGAAAAGGAATGGGAAGGAGAGATCCCACAGGAGGAAGGCGGATGGTGAAGGGAGATCCAACAGGAGGAAGAGGGATGGGGAAGAGAGATCCTATAGGAGGAAGGGGGATGGGGAAGAGAGATCCTACACGATGAAGGGGATGTGGAAGAGAGATCCCACAGGAGGAAGGGGGATGGGGAAGGGAGATCCAACAGGAGGAAGGGGGGTGGGGAAGAGAAATCCCACAGGAGGAAGGGGGATGGGGAAGAGAGATCCCACAGGAGGAAGTGGGATGGGGAACAGAGTTCCCACAGGTCGAAGGGGGATGGAAAAGAGAGATCCTATAGGAGGAAGGGGGATGGGGAAGAGAGATCCCACAGGAGGAAGGGGGATGGGGAAGAGAGATCCCACAGGAGGAAGGGGGATGGGGAAGAGAGATCCCACAGGAGGATGGGGGATGGGGAAGAGAGATCCTACAGGAGGAAGGGGGATGGGGAAGAGAGATCCCACAGGAGGAAGGGGATGGGGAAGAGAGATCCCACAGGAGGAAGGGGGATGAGGAAGAGAGATCCTATAGGAGGAAGGGGGATGGGGAAGAGAGATCCCACAGGAGGGAGGGCATGGGGAAGAGAGATCCCACAGAAGGGGGATGGGGTGGCGAGATCCTATAGGAGGAAGGGGGATGGGGAAGAGAGATCCCACAGGAGGAAGGGGATGGAGAAGAGAGATCCCACAGGAGGAAGGGGATGGGGAAGAGAGATCCCACTCGAGGAAGGGGGATAGGAAAGAGTGATCCTACAGGAGAAAGGGAATGGGAAGGAGAGATCCCACAGGAGGAAGGCGGATGGTGAAGGGAGATCCAACAGGAGGAAGAGGGATGGGGAAGAGAGATCCTATAGGAGGAAGGGGGATGGGTAAAGGAGATCCTACACGAGGAAGGGGATGGGGAAGAGAGATCCTATAGGGGAAGGGGGATGGGTAAAGGAGATTCTACACGAGGAAGGGGATGCGGAAGAGATCCTATAGGAGGAAGGGGGATGGGGAAGAGAGATCCCACAGGAGGAAGGGGGATGGGGAAGAGAGATCCCACAGGAGGAAGTGGGATGGGGAAGACAGATCCCACAGGAAGAAGTGGGCTGGGAAAGATTAATCCCACAGAAGGAAGTGGGATGGGGAAGACAGATCCCACAGGAGGAAGTGGGATGGGGAACGGAGTTCCCACAGGTCGAAGAGGGATAGAAAAGAGAGATCCTATGGGAGAAAAGGAATGGGAAGGAGAGATCCCACAGGAGGAAGGCGGATGGTGAAGGGAGATCCAACAGGAGGAAGAGGGATGGGGAAGAGAGATCCTATAGGAGGAAGGGGTATGGGTATAGGAGATCCTACACGAGGAAGGGGATGGGGAAGAGAGATCCCACAGGAGGAAGGGGGATGGGGAAGAGAGATCCCACAGGAGGAAGTGGGATGGGGAACAGAGTTCCCACAGGTCGAAGGGGGATGGAAAAGAGAGATCCTACAGGAGAAAGGGGGATGGGGAAGAGAGATCCCACAGGAGGAAGGGGGATGGGGAAGAGAGATCCCACAGGAGGAAGGGGGATGGGGAAGAGAGATCCTATAGGGGGATGGGGAAGAGAGATCCCACAGGAGGAAGGGAATGGGGAAGAGAGATCCCACAGGAGGAAGGGGATGGGGAAGAGAGATCCCACTCGAGGAAGGGGGATAGGAAAGAGTGATCCTACGGGAGTAATGGGGATGGGAAGGAGAGATCACACAGGAGGAAGGTGGATGGGGAAGACAGATCCCACAGGAAGAAGTGGGCTGGGGAAGATTAATCCCACAGAAGGAAGTGGGATGGGGAAGACAGATCCCACAGGAGGAAGTGGGATGGGGAACAGAGTTCCCACAGGTCGAAGAGGGATAGAAAAGAGAGATCCTATGGGAGAAAAGGAATGGGAAGGAGAGATCCCACAGGAGGAAGGCGGATGGTGAAGGGAGATCCAACAGGAGGAAGAGGGATGGGGAAGAGAGATCCTATAGGAGGAAGGGGGATGGGGAAGAGAGATCCTACACGATGAAGGGGATGTGGAAGAGAGATCCCACAGGAGGAAGGGGGATGGGGAAGGGAGATCCAACAGGAGGAAGGGGGGTGGGGAAGAGAAATCCCACAGGAGGAAGGGGGATGGGGAAGAGAGATCCCACAGGAGGAAGTGGGATGGGGAACAGAGTTCCCACAGGTCGAAGGGGGATGGAAAAGAGAGATCCTATAGGAGGAAGGGGGATGGGGAAGAGAGATCCCACAGGAGGAAGGGGGATGGGGAAGAGAGATCCCACAGGAGGAAGGGGGATGGGGAAGAGAGATCCCACAGGAGGATGGGGGATGGGGAAGAGAGATCCTACAGGAGGAAGGGGGATGGGGAAGAGAGATCCCACAGGAGGAAGGGGATGGGGAAGAGAGATCCCACAGGAGGAAGTGGGATGGGGAACAGAGTTCCCACAGGTCGAAGAGGGATAGAAAAGAGAGATCCTATGGGAGAAAAGGAATGGGAAGGAGAGATCCCACAGGAGGAAGGCGGATGGTGAAGGGAGATCCAACAGGAGGAAGAGGGATGGGGAAGAGAGATCCTATAGGAGGAAGGGGGATGGGTAAAGGAGATCCTACACGAGGAAGGGGATGGGGAAGAGAGATCCCACAGGAGGAAGGGGGATGGGGAAGAGAGATCCTATAGGGGGATGGGGAAGAGAGATCCCACAGGAGGAAGGGAATGGGGAAGAGAGATCCCACAGGAGGAAGGGGATGGGGAAGAGAGATCCCACTCGAGGAAGGGGGATAGGAAAGAGTGATCCTACGGGAGTAATGGGGATGGGAAGGAGAGATCACACAGGAGGAAGGTGGATGGGGAAGAGAAATCCCACAGAAGGAAGTGGGATGGGGAAGACAGATCCCACAGGAAGAAGTGGGCTGGGAAAGATTAATCCCACAGAAGGAAGTGGGATGGGGAAGACAGATCCCACAGGAGGAAGTGGGATGGGGAACAGAGTTCCCACAGGTCGAAGAGGGATAGAAAAGAGAGATCCTATGGGAGAAAAGGAATGGGAAGGAGAGATCCCACAGGAGGAAGGCGGATGGTGAAGGGAGATCCAACAGGAGGAAGAGGGATGGGGAAGAGAGATCCTATAGGAGGAAGGGGTATGGGTATAGGAGATCCTACACAAGGAAGGGGATGGGGAAGAGAGATCCCACAGGAGGAAGGGGGATGGGGAAGAGAGATCCCACAGGAGGAAGTGGGATGGGGAACAGAGTTCCCACAGGTCGAAGGGGGATGGAAAAGAGAGATCCTACAGGAGAAAGGGGGATGGGGAAGAGAGATCCCACAGGAGGAAGGGGGATGGGGAAGAGAGATCCCACAGGAGGAAGGGGGATGGGGAAGAGAGATCCTATAGGGGGATGGGGAAGAGAGATCCCACAGGAGGAAGGGAATGGGGAAGAGAGATCCCACAGGAGGAAGGGGATGGGGAAGAGAGATCCCACTCGAGGAAGGGGGATAGGAAAGAGTGATCCTACGGGAGTAATGGGGATGGGAAGGAGAGATCACACAGGAGGAAGGTGGATGGGGAAGACAGATCCCACAGGAAGAAGTGGGCTGGGGAAGATTAATCCCACAGAAGGAAGTGGGATGGGGAAGACAGATCCCACAGGAGGAAGTGGGATGGGGAACAGAGTTCCCACAGGTCGAAGAGGGATAGAAAAGAGAGATCCTATGGGAGAAAAGGAATGGGAAGGAGAGATCCCACAGGAGGAAGGCGGATGGTGAAGGGAGATCCAACAGGAGGAAGAGGGATGGGGAAGAGAGATCCTATAGTAGGAAGGGGGATGGGGAAGAGAGATCCTACACGATGAAGGGGATGTGGAAGAGAGATCCCACAGGAGGAAGGGGGATGGGGAAGGGAGATCCAACAGGAGGAAGGGGGGTGGGGAAGAGAAATCCCACAGGAGGAAGGGGGATGGGGAAGAGAGATCCCACAGGAGGAAGTGGGATGGGGAACAGAGTTCCCACAGGTCGAAGGGGGATGGAAAAGAGAGATCCTATAGGAGGAAGGGGGATGGGGAAGAGAGTTCCCACAGGAGGAAGGGGGATGGGGAAGAGAGATCCCACAGGAGGAAGGGGGATGGGGAAGAGAGATCCCACAGGAGGATGGGGGATGGGGAAGAGAGATCCTACAGGAGGAAGGGGGATGGGGAAGAGAGATCCCACAGGAGGAAGGGGATGGGGAAGAGAGATCCCACAGGAGGAAGTGGGATGGGGAACAGAGTTCCCACAGGTCGAAGAGGGATAGAAAAGAGAGATCCTATGGGAGAAAAGGAATGGGAAGGAGAGATCCCACAGGAGGAAGGCGGATGGTGAAGGGAGATCCAACAGGAGGAAGAGGGATGGGGAAGAGAGATCCTATAGGAGGAAGGGGGATGGGTAAAGGAGATCCTACACGAGGAAGGGGATGGGGAAGAGAGATCCCACAGGAGGAAGGGGGATGGGGAAGAGAGATCCCACAGGAGGAAGTGGGATGGGGAACAGAGTTCCCACAGGTCGAAGGGGGATGGAAAAGAGAGATCCTACAGGAGAAAGGGGGATGGGGAAGAGAGATCCCACAGGAGGAAGGGGGATGGGGAAGAGAGATCCCACAGGAGGAAGGGGGATGGGGAAGAGAGATCCTATAGGGGGATGAGGAAGAGAGATCCCACAGGAGGAAGGGAATGGGGAAGAGAGATCCCACAGGAGGAAGGGGATGGGGAAGAGAGATCCCACTCGAGGAAGGGGGATAGGAAAGAGTGATCCTACGGGAGTAATGGGGATGGGAAGGAGAGATCACACAGGAGGAAGGTGGATGGGGAAGACAGATCCCACAGGAAGAAGTGGGCTGGGGAAGATTAATCCCACAGAAGGAAGTGGGATGGGGAAGACAGATCCCACAGGAGGAAGTGGGATGGGGAACAGAGTTCCCACAGGTCGAAGAGGGATAGAAAAGAGAGATCCTATGGGAGAAAAGGAATGGGAAGGAGAGATCCCACAGGAGGAAGGCGGATGGTGAAGGGAGATCCAACAGGAGGAAGAGGGATGGGGAAGAGAGATCCTATAGGAGGAAGGGGGATGGGGAAGAGAGATCCTACACGATGAAGGGGATGTGGAAGAGAGATCCCACAGGAGGAAGGGGGATGGGGAAGGGAGATCCAACAGGAGGAAGGGGGGTGGGGAAGAGAAATCCCACAGGAGGAAGGGGGATGGGGAAGAGAGATCCCACAGGAGGAAGTGGGATGGGGAACAGAGTTCCCACAGGTCGAAGGGGGATGGAAAAGAGAGATCCTATAGGAGGAAGGGGGATGGGGAAGAGAGATCCCACAGGAGGAAGGGGGATGGGGAAGAGAGATCCCACAGGAGGAAGGGGGATGGGGAAGAGAGATCCCACAGGAGGATGGGGGATGGGGAAGAGAGATCCTACAGGAGGAAGGGGGATGGGGAAGAGAGATCCCACAGGAGGAAGGGGATGGGGAAGAGAGATCCCACAGGAGGAAGGGGGATGAGGAAGAGAGATCCTATAGGAGGAAGGGGGATGGGGAAGAGAGATCCCACAGGAGGGAGGGCATGGGGAAGAGAGATCCCACAGAAGGGGGATGGGGGTGGCGAGATCCTATAGGAGGAAGGGGGATGGGGAAGAGAGATCCCACAGGAGGAAGGGGATGGAGAAGAGAGATCCCACAGGAGGAAGGGGATGGGGAAGAGAGATCCCACTCGAGGAAGGGGGATAGGAAAGAGTGATCCTACAGGAGAAAGGGAATGGGAAGGAGAGATCCCACAGGAGGAAGGCGGATGGTGAAGGGAGATCCAACAGGAGGAAGAGGGATGGGGAAGAGAGATCCTATAGGAGGAAGGGGGATGGGTAAAGGAGATCCTACACGAGGAAGGGGATGGGGAAGAGAGATCCTATAGGGGAAGGGGGATGGGTAAAGGAGATTCTACACGAGGAAGGGGATGCGGAAGAGATCCTATAGGAGGAAGGGGGATGGGGAAGAGAGATCCCACAGGAGGAAGGGGGATGGGGAAGAGAGATCCCACAGGAGGAAGTGGGATGGGGAACAGAGTTCCCACAGGTCGAAGGGGGATGGAAAAGAGAGATCCCACAGGAGGAAGGGGGATGGTGAAGAGAGATCCTATAGGAGGAAGGGGGATGGGGAAAAATGATCGTTTGGGAGGAAGAGGGATGGGTAAAGGAGATTCCACACGAGGAAGGGGATGGAGTAGAGATATCCCACAGGACGAAGGGGGATGGGGGATTTCAACATGCAGGTGAACTGGGAGAAACAGTTTGGTGCTGGACCCCAGGATAGGGAGTTTGTAGAGTGCCTACGGGATGCATTCTTGGAACAGCTTGTATGAGAGCCGACCAGGGACAAGGCTATTCTGGATTTAGTCTTGTGTAATGAACAGGATTTGATAAGCGATCTTGAAGTAAAGGAGCTATTAGGAGGTAGTGACCATAACATGGTATGCTTTTATCTACAGTTTGAGAAGGATAAGGGCAGCTCGGAGGTGTCAGTGTTGCAGATGAACAGGGGAAACTATGGAGCCATGAGGGAGGAGCTGGCCAAAGTTGACTGGACGGATAGCCTAGCAGAAAAGACAGTGGAACAGCAATGGCAGGTATTCTTGGGAATAATGCACAAGGTGCAAAATCAGTTCATCCCCAGAGAAGGAAGGATTCAAAGGGGGGAAAGGGGCCACAGTGGTTGACAAATGAAGTCAGAGATTGCATAGCATTAAAAAAAAGGAAGTATGACAGAGCTAAGGTGAGTGGGAGGACAGATGATTGGGAAGTTTTTAAGGAACAACAGAACTTAACTAAAAAGGCAATACGGGGAGAAAAAATGAGGTACGAACGCAAGCTAGCCAGGAATATAAAGGAAGATAGCAAAAGCTTTTTGCGTATGTGAAGAGAAAGAAGATAGTTAAGAACAGTGTTGGGCCCTTGAAGAATGAATTGGGTGAAATAGTTATGGGAAACAGAAAAATGGCAGAAAAATTTAATGAGTACTTTAGATCTGTCTTCACTAGGGAAGACACAAGCAATCTCCCAGATGTATGGATTGGCCAAGGACATAGGGTAACAGAGGAAATGAAACAGATTGACATTAGGAAGGAAACGGTGATGAGTAGACTGATGGGACTGAAGGCTGACAAATCCCCAGGTCCAGATGGTCTGCATCCTGGGGTACTAAAGGAGGTGGCCCTGGAAATTGCGGATGCATTGGTAATCGTTTTCTAATGTTCATTAGATTCAGGATCAGTTCCTGAGGATTGGAGAATGGCTAATGTTATCCCATTTTTTAAGAAAGGAGGGAGGGAGAAAACAGAGAACTATCGACCTGTTAGCCTGACATCGGTGGTGGGGAAGACGCTAGAGTCCATTATTAAGGATGAAATAGTGGCATATCTAGATAGCAGTGATAGGATTGGGCCGAGCCAGCATGGATTTACCAAGGGTAAATCATGCTTGACTAATCTGTTGGAGTTTTTCGAGGATGTAACCAGGAAGTTAGACGGGTGAGATCCAGTGGATGTAGTCTACCTCGATTTTCAGAAGGCATTTGATAAGGCCCCACATAGGAGATTGGTGGGTAAAATCAAAACTCAGGGCATCGGGGGGAAGACATTGACATGGATAGAAAACTGGTTGGCAGATAGAAAGCAAAGGGTAGCGGTGAATGGGTGTTTCCCGGAATGGCAGGTGGTGACTAGTGGGGTGCCACAGGGCTCGGTATTGGGACCACAACTGTTTACAATTTACATCAACGATTTAGATGAAGGCTTTGAGAATAACATCAGCAAATTTGCTGATGATACTAAGCTGGGTGGCAGTGTGACATGTGATGAGGATGTTAGGAGAATTCAGGGTGACTTGGATAGGCTGGGTGAGTGGGCAGATACTTGGCAGATGACGTTTAATGTGAATAAGTGTGAGGTTATTCACTTTGGGAGTAAGAACAGGAAGGCAGATGATTATCTGAACGGTGTAGAGTTAGGTAAGGGAGGAATACAAAGAGATCTAGGAGTCCTTGTTCATCAGTCACTGAAGGTGAATGAGCAAGTGCAGCAGGCAGTGAAGAAGGCTAATGGAATGTTGGCCTTTATTACTAAGGGAATTGAGTACAAGAGGAAGGAAATCCTCTTGCGTTTGTACAGAGCCCTGGTGAGACCACACCTGGAGTATTGTGTACAGATTTGGTCTCCAGGGTTAAGGAAGGACATCCTGGCTGTAGAGGAAGTGCAGCGTAGATTCACGAGGTTGATTCCTGGGATGTCTGGACTGTCTGCCGCAGAGAAGTTAGAGAGACTGGGCTTGTACACACTGGAATTAAGTAGATTGAGAGGGGATCTGATTGAAACATATAAGATTATTAAGGGATTGGACAAGATAGAGGCAGGAAATATGTTCCAGATGCTGGGAGAGTCCAGTACCAGAGGGCATGGTTTGAAAATAAGGGATACGTCATTTAGGACAGAGTTAAGGAAAAACTTCTCCCAGAGAGTTGTGGGGTTCTGGAATGTACTGCCTCGGAAGGTAGTGGAGGCCAATTCTCTGGATGCTTTCAAGAAGGACCTAGATAGGTATCTTATGGATAGGGGAATCAAGGGATATGGGGACAATGCAGGAACCGGGCTCGAAGGGCTGAATGGTCTACTTCTGCACCTATTGTCTATTGTCCATTGTCCCACAGGAGGAAGGGGGCTGGGGAAGAGAGATCCCACAGGAGGAAGGGGGATGGGGAAGAGAGATCCCTCAGGAGGAAGGTGAAAGGGGAAGAGAGATACCACAGGAGGAAGGGGGATGGAGAAGTGAGATCCCACAGGAGGAAGGGGGATGGGGAAGAGAGATCCCACAGGAGGAAGGGGGATGGGGAAGAGAGATCCCAGAGGGGGAAGTGGATATAGTAGAGAGATCCCGCAGTAGGAAGCTGAATCAGGAAGTGAGATCGAAGGGGAGGAAGGAGATTGGGAAATGAAATCTACATGGGGAAGCGGATGGGGAAGAGAGATCCCACAGGAAGAAAGGAATGGGGAAGTGATATCCCACAGGAGGAAGGAGATCGCGAAAAGAGATCCCTCAGGAGGAAGGTGAATGGGGAAGAGAGATCCCACAGGAGGAAGCTGGATGTTGACAAGTGATCCTGCAGTAGGAAATGGAATGGGGAAAAGAGATACTACAGTTATGGGGGGATTGGGAAGAGAGTTCCCACAGGTGGAAGGGGGATAGGAAAGAGAGATCCTGCAGGAGGAAAGGGGATGTGGAAAAGAGATTCCATAGGATGAAGGGGGACTGGGAAGACATATCCCACAGAAGGAAGTGGGATGGGGAAGAGGTCCCATAGGAGTTGGGGGTTTGGGGAAGACATATCCCACTCGAGGAAGGGGGATAGGAAAGAGTGATCCTACGGGAGGAATGGGAATGGGAAGGAGAGATCCCACAGGAGGAATGCGGATGGGGAAGAGATATCCCACAGAAGGAAGTGGGATGGGGAAGACAAATCCCACAGGAAGAAGAGGGATGGGGAAGAGAAATCCCACAGAAGGAAGTGGGATGGGGAAGACAAATCCCACAGGAAGAAGAGGGATGGGGAAGAGAAATCCCACAGAAGGAAGTGGGATGGGGAAGACAGATCCCACAGGAGGAGGTGGGATGGGGAACAGAGTTCCCACAGGTCGAAGGTGGATAGAAAAGTGAGATCCTACGGGAGAAGGGGAATGGGAAGGAGAGATCCCACAGGAGGAAGACGGATGGTGAAGGGAGATCCAACAGGAGGAAGAGGGATGGGGAAGAGAGATCCTATAGGAGGAAGGAGGATGGGTAAAGGAGATCCTACTCGAGGAAGGGGATGGGGAAGAGAGATCCCACAGGAGGAAGTGGGATGGGGAACAGAGTTCCCACAGGTCGAAGGGGGATGGAAAAGAGAGATCCTACGGGAGAAAGGGGAATGGGAAGGAGAGATCCCACTGGAGGAAGGAGGATGCTGAAGGGAGATCCAACAGGAGGCAGAGGGTTGGGGAAGAGAGATCCTACAGGAGGAAGGGGGATGGGGAAGAGTGATCCCACAGGAGGAAGGCGATGGGGAAGAGAGATCCCACAGGAGAAACGGGGATGGGGAAGAGAGATCCTATAGGAGGAAGGGGGATGGGGAAAATGATCGCTTGGGAGGAAGGGGGATGGGGAAGAGAGATCCCACACGAGGAAGGGGATGGGGTAGAGATATCCCACAGGAGGTAGGGGGATGGGTAAAGGAGATCCCACCGAGGAAGGGGGATGGGGAAGAGAGATTCCACAGGAAGAAGGGGGATGGGTAAAGGAGATCCCACACGATTAAGGGGGATGGGGAAGGGAGATTCCACAGGAGGAAGGGGATGGGTTATCGAGATCCCAGAGGATCCCTCAGGAAGAAGAGTGATGGGGATGAGAGATCCCACAAGAGGATGGGAATGGGGAAGAGAGATCCCACAGTAAGGGGGATGGGGAAAGTGATCCGACAGGAGGAAAGGGATCGGGAAGAGAGATCACACAAAAGGCAGGGTGATGGGGAAAAGAGATCCCACAGGAGGAAGGGGGATGGGGAAAGTGATCCGACAGGAGGAAGGGGATGTAGAAGAGAGATACCACAGGAGGAAAGGGATCGGGAAGTGAGATCCCATAGGAGGAAGGGGGATGGGGAAGAGAGATGCCACAGGAGGAAGGGGGATCTGGAAGAGAGATCACACAGGAGGAAGGGGTTGGGAAGAGAGTTCCCACAGGAGGAAGGGGTTCAGAAGAGAGATCCCACAGGAGGAAGTGGATAGGGAAGAGAGATCCCAGAGCAGGAACGGGGGTGTGGAAGAGAAATCTGACAAGAGGAAGGGTAATGGCTAAGAGAAATCCAACAGGAAAAAGGGGGATTGGGAAGAGTGATCGCACAGGATGAAGGGGGATGGGGGAGAGTGATTGCACAGGATGAAGGGGGTGGCATTTGTCACAATTCATCTCAATCTGATTTACTGCAGTTTTACCCAAATCCGTTTACTTTGAAACAGCACAATGGAACAGTTTCACATTTCTGAGTGAGAGATAAATCAAGTTACCTCAACTTCTGGCACTTGTGCAGCCCGGGTCCCAGCCGCTGGATTCCTTCACACTGAATGTTGCATTCCTCCAGGTCGAGGTGTTTTATTGTATTACAGAATCCGATGGCATGAGACAGGACCGCGCAGTCAACCGGGGTCAGTGTTATTCCACTGAATGAAAGTGTTTCCACAGATCCCAGTGCGGCCTGAGCCAGTCCACGATTCTGAGACTCAAACAGGTAGTGCAATGTGTTCAGGAGTCTCCTTCTACCAATGTCACCCGTGTTTCTACTCTGGCGTTTAACCTTGTTCTTCAACCATTCAATCACCCGGCAGGTTGTTTGATGAGGAAATGGACCCAGAAACTCCTCCAGGCCCCGAGCTGTCATTGGGTTGGAGAGACCAGCAACAAAACGGAGAAATACCTCAAATCGTCCATCTTCCGTCTTGTGGGCTTCAGTGAGGAATTTCAGGATATCCTCGGGATGTACAGTCAGGAATTTTGCGACTGCAGCTACAAACTCTTGGATGGTGAGGTGTGGGAATGTGTACACCACGCTCTGGGCAGAATCCTCTCTCTCCAAAAGCTCCATCAGGAACCCGGACAGGAACTGGGAAGGCTGCAGATTGAACTTGATCAAATCTCCGTCTGCAAATACAATCTTCTTCTCGGACACTCCTCTGTAGGCCATCTGACCGACCCTGAGTAACACATCACGGGGTCTCTCAATCTCACGGCCGTGATTTTTCAGGATATTGTAAATATAATAGGAGTACAGTTGAGTGATGGTCTTGGGAACTCGCTGCGCGTCCCTGACTCTTTGTGTGAAGAAGGGGCCCAGTGCCAGAGCGAGGATCCAGCAGTAGGAGGGGTTGTAGCTCATGGTGTACAGGATCTCGTTCTCCTGCACGTGTTTGAAAACAGCTGCTGCCACCGTCTGATCTTCAAAATGCCTGATGAAATATTCCTTCCGTTCCTCACCAACAAATCCCAGGATTTCAGCCCAGACACCGATATTCGCTTTTTCCAATAAATGTAACACAGTGGGGCGGGTGGTCACCAACACTGAACACCCTGGGAGCAGCTTGCCCTGGATTAAACAGTACACAATGTCAGACACCTTACACCGGAATTCAGGATCTGTGCATGAGTCCTGAGGGTCCGTGTTTCTCCGGCTGTCAGCAAAATCAATTGTGTCGTTGAATTCATCCAAGCCATCGAATATAAATAGCATTCCCTCTGGATTCTTCCACAGTGATTTCAGGACATTCCCGAGGTAAGGATAGAAACACAGCACCAGGTTCGAGAGGTTTATTGTACAATTGATCGTGTTTAAATCTCGGAACTTGAAACTGAAGACGAACTGGAACTGTTGGTAAATTTTTCCCGTGGCCCAGTCATAAACAATCTTCTGTACCATTGTGGTTTTCCCGATCCCTGGGACTCCGGCCACTGCTGCCGAACTCCCAGATTTGGATTTACTCCGGGAAAAGCTGCTCTGCAACAACTGATCAGTCCGGATTTTTTCCAGCTCCCTGCGGAGATGTTTCTCTCTCCACTCCTCGTGGTCTCTGCCTCTTGCCAGCAGCTCATGTTCCACCAGTGTCCAATCTCGAAGAGTAGAAATAACCGTGAGCTCAGCGTATCGATCAATCAGCTGGAAAACCTTCACCTTCTCCGTCATCAGGATCGTTTTCACTCTCAGTGTCTCAGTTTGTGCCCGCAGAGTCTCCTTGTGTTTCTGTTGAACATCTTCCATGGGAACAGAGAACATATTCAAAATGTTAACCAGCTCAACTGACAAAGAACTTTATAACTATAGTTCAATATTCAGTGTTTGAGGTTACATGAATTAATTCAATGCTTCCATGGATATTAGGACAGAAAGTAAAATTCTGTACACAGACACTGGAACTAACAGTGATGATTGTCCCAGAAAAATATCCAATCCTCATATTCTGACACTAATTACTGATGAAGGTGAACATTCCCTGATATCGTATTGCAATCCTGACTGCACTCCCGTTACAACATTTCACTATATTTAAAGCATTGTTGCATCGTTAACAGATGATGTTAATGTTGACCTGGTGTGGGAATATGGAGAGCAGGACAACGTGCATTTTGTCAAAGCTGCACACTGGGGTGTCACGGGTGTTCACTGCTCTTGCATCAAAACAGGAGCAGAATATGCGGGAAATACTCAAGCCGGGCAGCGCCTGGGGGAGAATCGCAGTGAACTTGCGGATCGATAACCCATCGGAATGACAAGAAAGAAAATGGCTAGTTTGCAGTCCAACCGGGGCATTCCGATATGGAGAGGAAGCTTTTGCCGATGTAGCAAGCTCCGTCTCTCCCTGCATCTGATGAACACAAAGGAACGGCAGAGACTGACACAGCCTGGCACCAGAGATGTTTCAGGAGATGCCAGTCTGCGTTGAACATTATTTAAGACTGCCTCAGGGGCTCTAGATCCACTGGGTTTACTCCAAAACTCTTCCCCATGAGGGGTACAGTTACAGAGCCGTGGATGTTTGACATCAGAGCTTTCCTGTTGCTGGGTGAGCTGCCAATCACGGCCGACCAGACCCATCTGCCCAAAGCGACAGGTTGTAAGGAACCAGTAACCCGCCTTTACCCCTTCTCCTGTCGGAAGAAACGCTTCCACCGGGCTTAGTGGCTGAGCCAAATGCCAGCATACCAGCTGCCCGTTTTCCTGCTGTTCCCACGTCTGCAGATCCCAACAGTCACCAACGACCGTGCCATCATTCAGCAACGCACGCACACGCACACGCACACGCACACGCACACGCACACGCACACGCACACGCACACGCACACGCACACGCACACGCACACACACACACACACACACACACACACACACACCCTACCAGGGAAGAGAAAAGGACTTAGGGTACTGGATGTATCTTATGGAACTTGGAACTTCTGTTAACCAACCAAGGGAGACAATCAAATGTTTTTCGATACAATATAACATTGAAAGATGTCTGCTTTCCTCAGTGTTTGATATAGAATTACATAATTTATTATCAGTTGTTCCTTAAATTCGTTCATACGCTAAAGGTATTCTCTCTGCTTTTCTGTACGTATTATGGTTATCTAAATAAGTGGTTATTGTTTATGAGATACATAATGTTACAATTTTATATATAAAATTCTCTTATTATTAGGAGCCAGTAATAACATAGTAGGTGACCATTCAATAGTCATAAATGCAGAATTAAAGCTATCCTTGAGGCTGCTGGTACGTACCTTCAGCTTTTTATATTTTCTGCCGCATGGGAGTATGAAAGGGAGAATGTTTGAGGGTTCATCAGCAAGGCTTTGGGTGGGGTCTGTGTCTGGCTAACTTAATTGAGTTCCTCCAGGAGGTGACAAAGGTGATGGATGAAGTTACAGATGGATGTTGTCTGCTTGGATATTGGTAGAATCTTTGACAAGGTTCCCAATGGGAGGCTCATACACAAGGTTAACATGCCTGGGAACTGTGGTGAATTGCCCTGGCTGGCGGGGAACCATATTGTGAGAAATTGCTTTCGCTGGCAGGTGGTGAATCTGTGAAATTATTGTCATAGTTGGCAGAGGAAGACAAGTCAATGGGTATACTAAAATGTAGGTCTATGTTCCTGATTCGGAAGAACGTCAACATTTACAGAAGGCAAGATAATGGGGTTGAGAGGAATTGCGGAGCAAATTCACTGAGCTGAATGGCTTAACTGTCTGCTTAAGTATGATGGTTTTAAGGTGCATCTAGAGTATTGTGTTCACTTCTGATTGTCCAGCACTGGGAATGATTGGAGAGGGTGCAGAACAGGTTCACCAGGATGTTGCTTGGATTCGGTGGCATGTGAGGTAAGTAGAGGTATGAGAATCAGAATTGAGTGCAGCTGCTATTACGAAGAAGGTGCTTCGGAATCTGAAAGGTCTGAAGAGAGAAAGGTCACCTGGACTGGGTCATACAGTGTGTCAGGAGCCTGTCTGGGTTGTGTGGGGATTCCCAGAGCATTAGGACCCGGAGTGGAGGGTTCAGAGACACAAGGACTGGATTAATACATCAACAGCTGGAACAGCTGGAAAAATACGCTTTACAATGTTCAGGCTGCAACGAGAGATGATCTGAATTGTAACCTGAAACCAGAGATCGGCGAATGATTGATGGTGGATTTTCGTTCCCAGATTCTGCCAAGTCACAGTCTAACATTTGAGATGTGGTTTGAACTGAGCATTTCATCACTCACCTGTCAGTTCAGTGGGTAACTCAGACAACCCTTGTGCGATGTTTATGTATTCCTCTGGGTCAGGACCTGTTTAAATCAAAAAAAAAGAGTTCATGAAAACAGAACTAACATAATTACAACTATTTAGTTCAATGTGCCTTTGTGTTCAGTGCGTGTTTTTAACATACCGAGCTCCTGTATTTCCCTCAGTATCCTGTCCAGCTTCGGTAACTCAGTCCTCCACATCACAAAGGATTCCCACATCGCCCTCCGGGCCCGGGAGCCTTTGCCATTCACCAAACTGAGGAAGAGTCTGGAGCTCTCTGTCCGGTTTCCCTTCTCTGTCAGTTCAGTGACTTTCTATAAAAGGAAACAATTAATTTATTGTGGAGTAGATGGACAGACATGGAGAATCTCACAGTTTAATATTCATCCTGGATTAATGAGCTGAGGTGAATTTGACCGACGGTCCTGATAAGATGCAAAATTAATTTTAGACTGAATGCCTGTTCAACAGTCCAGATATGCAGCCCTTGCACTTATGTCATACAACGATATGACTATTACAGCACAGTAACACCGTCCGTGCCGAGCGCTTACTCTCAGCTAGTCCCACCTACCTGCACTCAGCCCATAACCCTCCATTCCCTTCCTGTCCATATACATATCCAGTTTTTAAAATGACAATATTGAACCTGCTTTTGCCACTTCTACTGTAAGCTCATTCCACACAGTTACTCTGAGTAAAGAAGTTCCCCCTCGTGTTACACCTAAACTTTTGCCCCCAACTCTCAACTCATGTCCTCTTGTTTGAATGTCCCCTACTCTATATGGGAAAAAAAGCCTATCCACGTCAATTCTACCTATCCCCTCATAATTTTAAATGCCTCTATCAAGTTACCCCCCTTCAAACTTCAACGCTCTAAAGAATAAAGTCTTAACTAGTTCAACCTTTCTATGTACTTAGCTGCTGAGACCCAGGTAACATTCTGGTAAATCTCCTCTGTACTCTCTATATTTTGTTGACATCTTTCCTATAATTTGGTGGCCAGAGCTGTACACAATACTCCAATTTTGGGCTTACCAATGCCTTGTACAATTTATCGTTACTTCCCAACTCCTGTACTCAATGCTCTGATTTATAAAGGCCAGCATACCAAAAGCTTTCTTCACCACCCTATCCACACGAGATTCCACCTTCAGGGAACTATGCACCATTATTACTAGTTCACTGTGTTATACTGCACTCTTCAACACCCTACCATTTACCATGTATGTCCTATTTTGATTAGTCCTACAAAAATAAAGCACCTCACACTTATCAGCATTAAACTCCATCTGCCATCTTTCAGCCCACTCTTCTAACTGTCCTAATTCTCTCTGTAAGATTTGAAAACTACATTATTATCCACAACGCCACATATCTTAGAATCCTCTGCATATTTAGTAATCCAATGGAACACCCCATCATCCAGATCATTAATGTATATGACAAACAACATTGGACCCAGTACAGATCTCTGAGGCACACCACTAGTCACCGGCCTCCAACCTGACAAACAGTTATCCACCACTAATCTCTGGCATCTCCCATCCAGCCACTGTTGATTCCATTTTACTACTTCAATATTAATACCTAACGATTGAGCCTTCCTAACTCACCTTCCATGCGGAACCTTGTCAAAGGTCTTACTGAGGTCCGGAACACGGATAAATACAGCAGGTGTGAGAGGAGAAGGTGACTCTGAACCTGCAGTTCCCAGTGCTCCCCACCTGAACAGCTGAAACAGATCTACTGAAGACAAGTCAGAGAGCAAAGTCTCCATTGCCATGTAGAACTCATAGAACGTGCAGGAGATTAATATCGATCACTATTCCCTCTGATACCAGCAGTTCAGTGACAATACACTAAATGCACTCACCTCATTTTCTTCTCTACTGAAATGTCCCTCCTTTGTCAACATCCAACCGAGTCTTTCAACCTTTTCTTCAATTGCATGTTTGAGTCTGTCCCTGTAGAACTTGGTCAGTTGGTACAGTCGATACTCGCCCCCCTCTGCCAGGAGGTCGGAGATTGTAAACTCTGTCTCTGTGAATATAAAATGAGAATGTAGTCACAAACTCAAATATCGCTTGTCTCCACTGCTTCACCCAACACAACAAACCAGTCATGTCTTGAACCTCAGTGTTTACCTGCTTTCAGCTGGAAACAAGCATTTTGCCCTAATCTCCAACACTTGCCTTAAAAAACCGTCCCATCAATGCGCTGTGCTAGACGTTCCCAGAAGGAACCCATTCACCAGAAACCTCTCTCTCCCACCGTCCCATCCACTCACCAATTTCAGTTTAAAATGGGCAATAAATGTTGGGACTGTCGCTTTCCAGAGATACTCTCTCTATCTTGGCGAATACATTTCCCATAACTCATATCTTGGAAATTCTCTCTTATCCGGATAGCTGCATTTCCTCCGATACACATCCTGGAAATCCTCAGAACAGGTAGGACATTTCCTGTAGTGCGGTAACCGGTGCCACACTACACCGCATGCACCACGCCCACACTTTCCCCTCTCTGACCAACCCTCCAACAAGGAATCACATTTACCCACTTCCCACCTCATTCTGCGAACACATCACCCTCATGTTTCACTCACCCACTCCCTGTTGGGCACTTGACAATTCCGTGTTTAATGAGTTTCCGAGCTGACAGGCAGTCGCCTCACTTGTGCCGGTTCCAGGGTCCTGCTCAGTGTCTCTGACGTCACTGTCTCTGGGCTGACAGGCAGTCGCCTCACTTGTGCCGGTTCCAGGGTCCTGCTCAGTGTCTCTGACGTCACTGTCTCTGGGCTGAATTTGCTTCTCCTCCTCTGCGGCCGGAGCGCACATTGGGTCATTGCTCTCAATCTGACCCTGCTTTGGAACCTCGCTTCCCGCGTCCCGATCATCTTCCCTGGATGAGCTGCCTGGTAAAAGCCTCTTGAGTACTTTCTGTAACCGATTTAATTTCCCACCTGCAGTTAATGATGAATTGCAGGTTTAGAGTGATTTATGCTCGAACAAGGATTCACAATGGGTGTCTGCAATGGAGCCGGGACTCTGGCTGACCGGATTTGGAGTGGGACTGTGCTGGTGAATGTGAACCACACTTCCTGCTAGGTGACCATCCCGATAAGCCAGTGAGTGGACACATCCACTCCCAGAGAAAGAACTGGGTAGACACAGTAATACTGATCACCGACTACGCATTAGCTGAATACACCAATAACCAGCGGTTATTAATGGACGGCATCAGGTGATACCGGGAATTATCACTGGGATTATCTCCCACAAACATAAATCTCCCTGGATCACGAACTGTCCAGTCACCTGTATCACTCACAGACAAGCCACTGGATTACTCGTGGTCCGATCCTCCAGATCAAACGTTCTCCGGTTGCTTTGTCACACACTGTCTTGTCCCCTGGGTCAAAGACTGACCTCTGCCTTGAGATGGACAACGTCCAGCCCCCTGGGTTACAGATTGAACATAACCTTGAAGCCCATGATGCCTGTTCCCCTGGGTCCCATCCCGTCTCCTTGATAATAATTGTCACGTAGCAACTGTACAAGTCATTGGCAAAGGGAGAGTCTTGCGTGCAGTTCCAGTAGCTAAACAAAGTCTCGCTGAGAGAGCTCTGCATTTGCTAAGGATGCAGTTGCTAACAATCTACAGGATGTATGTGACTCAGCTGGGAAGAGTGTCGGGGAGATTCACAAGTACGTTACCGGATGGCGTGTTGGGGAGGAAGCATTAAGAAGAAGGACGCCTCACGTCTTAATAAGCTGGTAAGGAAGGCGGGCTCTGTCGTGGGCAAAGTACTGGAGAGTTTAACATCGGTAGCTGAGCGAAGGGCGCTGAGTAGGCTACGGTCAATTATGGAAAACCCTGAACATCCTCTACATAGCACCATCCAGAGACAGAGAAGCAGTTTCAGCGACAGGTTACTATCGATGCAATGCTCCTCAGACAGGATGAAGAGGTCAATACTCCCCAATGCCATTAGGCTTTACAATTCAACTGCCAGGACTTAAGAACTTTTTTTTTAAAGCTATTATTAATGCTTTTTGAGTTAGTGATTTAGATGCATATCATATTATTACTGAGTTAAGTATTGTATGTAATGAGTTTTTGCTACAACAAGTGTATGGGACATTGGAAAAAATGTTGAATTTCCCCATGGGGATGAATAAAGTATCTATCTATCTATCTATGTATGTATCCGGTTCGGCTGGGACAGTTTGCCCCGGAACACGGGAGCTTGAAGGGTAAACTTGCACACGTAAAACAGAATCAGAATCAGGTTTATTATCACCGGCATGTGACGTGAAATTTGTTAACTTAACAGCAGCAGTTCAATGCAATAGGTAATCTAGCAGGGAAAAAATAGTAATGAATAAAATTTTAAAAAAAAGTAAACAAGTAAACCAATTACGTATATTGAATAGATTTTTTTTTAAAGTGCAAAAACAGAAAGACTGTGTATTTTGAACAAAGTTAGGTAGTGTCCAAAGATTCAATGTCCATTTAGGAATGGGATGGCAGAGAGGACGAATCTGTTCCTGAATCGCTGAGTGTGTGCATTCAGGCTCCTGTACCTCCTCCCTGATGGTAACAGTGAGAAAAGGGCATGCCCTGGGTGCTGGACGTCCTTAATAATGGACGCTGCCTTTCTGAGACACCGCTCCCTGAATATTTACAACTTCCGGCAACTTCTCTCGGTCCTGTGCAGTTGACCCTACATACCAGACAGTGACAGACCAATGCAGACCACAAATGAAGTGTCTCCTGATGCTCAGCCATTTCCAAGGCTGGCAATGTTCTCGGCTCGGCTACAGAAAACTGAGTTCGGAAAACTCCCCTCATCTACTTTGCGCAGCGAGGGGGCAGTTGAGAGCTGCCCGGACAAAACCTGAAGTGTTGTATTATCGCACAATCTTTGAAATCCCGGAAATGCTCTTGTCACCTGTCTCTGAATTTTGTAAATGGAAGTTGAAGATGTCTTTCACCTCTAAACAGGCCCTGATGTGCAACAAACCCTTAACCTAGATAATGTTGTAGGGGTGGAACTAGACTCTGATGATGGTGTCTGAAAAGAGGATGCTGTCCAAGTTGCATGCCATCATGGAAAATGCTCCCCTCCACTCCATAATGTACTGGTTAGGCACAGGAATACATTCAGCCAGAGACTCATTCCACCGAGATGCAACACTGAGCGTCATAGGAAGTCATTCCTGCCTGTGGCCATCAAACCTTACAACTCCTCCCTCGGAGTGTCAGACACCCTGAGCCAATAGGCGGGTCCTGGACTTATTTCCACTTGGCATGATTAACTTATTATTATTTAATTATTTATGGTTTTATATTGCTATATTTCTACGCTATCCGTGGTTGGTGCGCCTGTAACGAAATCCAATTTCCCTCGGGATCAATAAAGTATGTCCGTCTGTCTGTAGACTTTTACGTAACAAACAACACCGCTGTCACATTCCTGTTTGTGTTTCACTCTCAACCTGCTGATTCAGGGTCTCCGGCTCCTTTCACTCAGGTGAAGCTTTGCCTGGTGAGTGGAGTCATTCGACCATTACTGGTGTCAGGTCCCTGCGCTGGAACTGTTGGACCGATCGATTACACAAAGGCACTTTACCAGCGGGATCAATAACACTGCTTGATGAAACTTTTTCTCTGCCCTGTTAGCGCCTGTGTAAGCTTCTTCATCTGAACTATTGTGCACCAACAGGGCAGAAGTTTAGTTATAAGGATCC
This sequence comes from Hemitrygon akajei, assembly GCF_048418815.1. NCBI lineage: Eukaryota > Metazoa > Chordata > Chondrichthyes > Myliobatiformes > Dasyatidae > Hemitrygon > Hemitrygon akajei. Next base: position 893,342 of record NW_027332055.1, read on the forward strand.
AGGTGAACATACCTGTAGCCATTCTGATTCTGACCGACGGTTGTTGATTGTCGTCGTCTTGTTTACACTTTGATCCCGGTGCAGGACAGCGCCGCCTTCTGGTGATGCCCTGAATTACACACAACAAGCAGACAGTGAGTCAGAGAGAGTTGGATTACTTTGCAAATGTGACAGTACAGCCATTCTCTGTATCAGAGCCGCAGTTCGCATCAACTCCCAAACCATGTCTGTATGTCTGTCCAGTGATATCTGGAGCATGCTTCCTATAGAGGCACAGAGCAACAGAGCACGGATATTGACCCTTCAGCCCATCGAGACAATGCTGACCACAGTGTACACTGAGATGGTCCTAATTTTCAGGCCTTTGGTACAGGGTCAAACAGGAACATAACTTCATTGTAAAACCTAATTCTGCTTAATCACAGATTCGCAGGTTCTGACAATTTATTAGTAGAAAAGCACTTGATGACGACAGGGTTTGTAAATGTAAATTATTGGTTGGCATTTGCTAGTTCGGACTGAGTGAAATGTGGTGTTGGGACATTTGGCTTCAAGGGGGTTTGCTCTCAGCAGAGGCTCGCACGACGATATACTCGAGGGCAAGTATATCATTGCAGCTTGCAATAGACAGAGGAGTCAATGACATGTTGCTGTAGTTCATGGTGATTCCACAGTTCTGCAATCCCTGCAGCAGGAAACAACAGCGGCGTCTTCTAACGGGAGGAAATTCTCCACGCATTTTGAGATAATTGTGACGTAACACAGACGAAGCAAGGAAAGGTCAGAGGTGATGTTGGAAATGGACAAGCAATGTGAGGGAATGTGCGTGGCTTCGCAGAGCTGATGCTGACATCTGCAATGATTGCGACTGAGTCTGATAGAGGCATAAATGGTATTTCTAGGCTTGCTCAGTCTGACTCCAGCTATTTTCTACCTCCCTTGGTACAGAAATGTAATGTCTAAAGAACTAGCGTTTGAGTGAATGAGACTCACCAATCTTCCTCCTGAGTGAGTCAATGGAAACTCTGATTCAGACTGAGGGTAAGTTGTTCTACTCAAAGTGATGTGGATCCCCGGATTGCCCTGTCTGTTATGGAGGTGGAAGCAAATACAATGGGGGCTTTTAAGTGACGTTTACATAAACACATGGGTGTGAGGAAGACTGAGAGGATATGGACATTGTGTAGGAGGGAGTCATTAGTTTATTTCAGGGGTGTTGATTTACTTTTCAGCTGGTTTGGCACACCATTGTGGCGGGAAGGCCTGTTCCTGCGATGTACTGTTCCATGTTCTGTTCCATTTTCAGCACCAGGAGTTTCTCTTTGATTCCCACTGGCAGATGGACAGGTGACAGTCAGGGGGAGTTTCCAAATACGAATTGAATTTTGAAACCCCGGTCTCCTTTTGCCGGTGCAAACACAAAACAGCGTATTTAACCACAGCCTCTCCCTGTGAGGGACGGAACGGGGACTCGTTCTCTGCTTTGCTTCCAAAGGAACTTCACAACCAAACACCTGAGCACAGAACAGAAATACTCGCTCCGCATCTCATAAATCCGGACAGCTTGATCCCCTGACTCATTTTATCTGGATCAGATCAGGTGTGGTATCCCAGGTCCAAACTCAGAGGGTCACAGCCCACACCGAGAGACTCTCTCATCCTTCCCACACCTCACACTGGGAGTTCCCACATCTCACACCGGGAGACTCTCACATCTTTCCCACACCTCACACTGGGTGTTCCCACATCTCACACCGAGAGACTCTCACATCTTTCCCACACCTCACACTGGGTGTTCCCACATCTCACAATGAGAGATTCATGCTACCAATATCCAGCCCCCGGAGACGTCTGCGTCATTGCGGAAGGAGGAACATCAAGCCGCGTCTGTAAAAGCACCGATGCAGACCGAAGCCCAGACACTGCCAGTTCCATATTCCTGGAGCCCCCATCCCAAGATTGTATCTCAAGTACAACTCTCTCAGGGCTGTTTGCTGCCGGTAATATGCGGCAGTGTCTCAGCTAATCCCAGTTCAAAAACGTACACTCCCACACCAACCCATGGCAGAACTGGAGCCTGATGATCCTTTGTCTGGACGGAGATCAGCCGGGAAACGTGGGCATTGGTTCACAAAGAGGGCGCTGGTACTTGTCTCCGCAGTTACATTGAGCACAGTTGTTCATTATTTTATTGTTGAGTGCGGTGTAGCCCAGGTCAATTAGCAGCCCCTTTCCTCGTCGTGTAACAGGAACAAAATGTTACAAATATAAAATTGAAAATATAGCACTCAGTACAGCAGATTTTTTTTTGTTCTTTTGACGTAGAAACGATTCACCGACGGCAAGACGTTTGACACCCAGAACAGAATTGCATAAATACTATCCCTGCAATCTTCTTCATTCCATCCCGGACAGTAAATGCTCAAAGCATCCTCGTCTCTGAGGCCACTCTCTCTCCTCTGGGAGTCAGCAACCAGAGAGCGAGAAACATGTTCAACACTCTCTGCAGCTCTGGTGAGCTGTTGCCCTGGCGACGGAGGGAGTGGCTCGCAAAGATAACCGAACAGGGAAACAACAAACTCAGTGTCACATGTTCTCAGTTTCATTGTGACGAAGATGAACTGAACATTCAGCCGTTTTGTAATGGTGACACTAAAATTCCGGTGGTTGTTTTTACCCTGTCGAGGTGCATTCGGTAAATCTCATTGTGGTTCCCGCTCTACAGAACTCTCAGCAGCGCAGATGCTGGTCCAACGTAAAAACAAATTGTTGGATACGACCCTTCTGCAACAAATGTCGATGATGTGCAGAAGTTTCAATTGAGATTCGCAGAGTCCTTAGAGCACAGACACAGGACTGTTAGCCCATCCACTCCGTGCCGTGTTCGGTGTGGTCCCATCCCCCTGTACACAGACCACAGCCCTCTATACCTCTCTCATCTAGATACCCAACCAAACATCGCTCAAAAACCACAATCGAACCTTCATCTCTCACTTCTGCTGGGAGCTGGTTCCGCATTCGCACCACCCAGTGACTGAAGTAGTTCCCCCTCAGATTCCCCTTCAATGTGTCAGTTTTTGCCCCAAATCCATGATCTTACCCAGCCTGAGGGGAAAATGTCTCCCTGCATTCACCCTGCTTATAGCATCATAGATTTCTGTATCTCTAGCAGGAGTTCCCAACTTGGGGTCCATAGACCCTTCCTTTAATTGTAGGGCAAAATGGCTTAGAAAAGTTGGAACCCTGCTAGGGTACCCCGTCATTCCCTTGTATTCCATGTAATAAAGTTTCACCTGTTCAAACTATCACTATAATTAATTCCTGAAATACCAGCAATGTCCGTGTAATTTTCCCTGCACTCTTTCACGCTTATCGGTAACTTTCCTCCAAGTAGCTGACCAGAACTGCAGACAATTCTGCCTATTGTAGAATCACGGTGCCCTTTTCAACTTTAGCATTAATATCCCAACCCCTCTTCGTAATTGCCTGCGTTGTGAAGGTCAATCTGCCCAAAACTCTCTTTATGACTCTGGTGCTACCTTAAAGGAATTGTGGATCTGTAACACCCACACCAGGACAATCAGGCTCAAAACAGTTATTTTCCCCAAGTAGTAAGCCTGATCAACACCTCTACTCACCAACTCACCCCCCACACCCCACCCACTACCAATTTAATATTTCATGACAGTTCCAGACATTCCTGTGCCTAACGTCACTTTATGGACAGACAATCAATGTCAGTCTCCATATGTCCAGACACTCCTGTGGCTAACGTCACTTTATGGACAGACAATCAATGTCACTTTCCTTATGTCCAGACATTCCTGTTCCCAACGTCAACTTATGAACATAGAATCAATGTCACAGAGCAGACAATTGTGCAATATTGCAAAGGAAGAATCGCTGAATCAAAAATGCAATCGAGTAGAAGGCTATATTAACAACAGCAAAGATATGCACAAAAAAAGGAAATTACTGGGATTAAAGAAACCTCCTCTGCAGGATGCATAACAGATCAATAAAGTATGTGAGAGCTGGATTCAGTATAGAGAGCAGCTTTTTCTGAAGGTAGTAGAGGGGAACCCCCAGATATTAAACACCCTAATTCTGGCCCACCGATTGCCAAAGAAGAAATAACTAAAGCAATGAAAAGCATGAATCATGGTAAAGCCACTGGACCTGATGAAATATCAATGGAACTGATACAAGCCCAAGAAGATCTGGGCATAGACATTCTTTCTGAAGTGTTTAATGGCGGATATGAGTCTGGTGTATTCACTGACGATCTCTTAAAATCAGTGTTTATAACTCTGCCTAAAATTCCTGGAACTATTGACTGTGAAAATTATAGAAGAATCAGTCTTGTGAATTACATAATAAGGATTTTGTTGAGAATTGTTCTGAGTCGAATCAAAAACAAGTTAAGGCCAGACATTTCTAAACTGCAATAAGGGTCTATTTAGGATAGAGCAGCTAGGAACACAATTGTCATACTACGAATACTTTCAGAAAGGGCAATTGAATATCAAAATGATGTATTTTTATGATTTATTGAGTTCACTAAAGCATTCGACAAAATCAGCGTGAAAAATTGTTTCAAATTCTCACTAAACTAAACATTGACGGAAGGGACCAATAATCTCTTCAAAATGTATATTGGAATCAAATGGTGGAGGTAAAAATTGATGATTTAATAAGCATTTGCACTAAAATTCAAACAGGAGTTAGAGATGCGTTGCCTCACTGAAATTATTTAATATCTATACTGAAATGATTTTCAAAGAAATAGAAGACCTAAATGGGATGGAAATTGGAGGTGTTAACATCAACAATATGAGATATACAGATGATACCACCCGAACAGCAAGTGCTGCAGAAGGCCTACAAATCCTCCGAGACAAAGTAGCACAAACAAGTGCAGATTTTAGTCTGACCATCAATTGTAAAAAAAAATCCAAATATATCGTCACATCAGAAGAGCAGAATTCTCCCAAGTGCCAATTGTCCATCGGTAACAAAAGAGATTGAACAAAAGACCAGCTGTAATTACCATGGTAGCTTTATATCACAAGATGCTGGAAGTAAAGTAGAAATAAAAAGAAGAATTGCCATTGCCAAAAACAACTTCCAAAAAATAAAATCTATTTTTCCCAACAGACACATTTCTGTGACAACAAGGCTTAGGCTACTAAAATGCTACATCTGGTCAATCTTGGCGTATGCTTCCGAAACATGGACGATAACACCAGAACTCCAAAGAAACGTAGAAGCAGCAGAAATGTGGTTTCTCAGAAGAATTCTGAAAATATCATCTAGAGATGGGGTAACTAATGAGACAGTACTCCAACATGCCCAGACAAAAAGATCTTTAATGAGAATATTACATGAGAGGAAACTTAAATTCCCGGGCCACGTCATTAGAAAGGGAGAAATAGAATGTCTTACATTGCAAGGCCGTAGGGCTGGGAAACGTGACAGAGGAAGGCAAAGAAGAAAATATATGGACACTGTGAAAGAATTAACAGATCTAAGTGTGCGAGGTATCATCGACGCTGTGAGGGAACATTGGATGTGGAGAGTCATGATCGGCCAGGCATGTAAGGCGCAAGTCACATGCAGAAGAAGAATCAATGTCAGTCTCAGATGTCCAGACACTCCTGTGCTTAACCTCACTGTATGGACAGAGAATCAATGTCAGTCTCATATGTCCAGACACTCCTGTGCTTAACGTCACTTTATGGACAGACAATCAATGTCAGTCTCCATATGTCCAGACACTCCTGTGCATAACCTCACTTTATGGACAGACAATCAATGTCAGGCTCAGATGTCCAGACACTCCTGTGCTTAACCTCACTTTATGGACAGACAATCAATGTCAGTCTCTTATGTCCAGACACTCCTGTGCTTAACCTCACTTTATGGACAGGCAATCAATGTCAGTCTCCATATGTCCAGACACTCCTGTGCTTAACGTCACTTTATGGACAGACAATCAATGTCAGTCTCCATATGTCCAGACACTCCTGTGCATAACCTCACTTTATGGACAGACAATCAATGTCAGTCTCATATGTCCAGACACTCCTGTGCTTAACCTCACTTTATGGACAGACAATCAATGTCAGGCTCAGATGTCCAGACACTCCTGTGCTTAACCTCACTTTATGGACAGACAATCAATGTCAGTCTCTTATGTCCAGACACTCCTGTGCTTAACCTCACTTTATGGACAGACAATCAATGTCAGTCTCCATATGTCCAGACACTCCTGTGCTTAACCTCACTTTATGGACAGACAATCAATGTCAGTCTCTTATGTCCAGACACTCCTGTGCTTAACCTCACTTTATGGACAGACAATCAATGTCAGTCTCCATATGTCCAGACACTCCTGTGCTTAACCTCACTTTATGGACAGACAATCAATGTCAGTCTCATATGTCCAGACACTCCTGTGCTTAACCTCACTTTATGGACAGACAATCAATGTCAGTCTCATATGTCCAGACACTCCTGTGCATAACCTCACTTTATGGACAGACAATCAATGTCAGTCTCCATATGTCCAGACACTCCTGTGCTTAACCTCACTTTATGGATAGACAATCAATGTCAGTCTCCATATGTCCAGACACTCCTGTGCTTAACCTCACTATATGGACAGACAATCAATGCCAGTCTCATATGTCCAGACACTCCTGTGCTTAACCTCACTTTATGGACAGACAATCAATGTCAGTCTCATATGTCCAGACACTCCTGTGCTTAACCTCACGTTATGGACAGACAATCAATGTCAGTCTCATATGTCCAGACACTCCTGTGCTTAACCTCACTTTATGGACAGACAATCAATGTCAGTCTCATATGTCCAGACACTCCTGTGCTTAACCTCACTTTATGGACAGACAATCAATAGATTTAAACGATCATACTTTATGTATCGTGTTTTGTCTATTATTGTGGTCTCCATCGTTTTTTTTTTTCTGTCTTGCTTTGGATCCAGAGTAACAATTATTTCGTTCTCCTTCACACTTGTGTACTGGAGTGACATAAAACAATTTTGGGTCTTGATCCCTGGGGAGAATACCACGACCATCCACATTATCTAAACTCCCTGTTGATTCCATCAGCTCCTACAATGTCACCCTCATTCTCCTCTGGAATAAAGGTCCAGCTCGGCCAAACGCATCCTATGACTTGGCGGCCCAATAGTCCAGGCAACATTTTCAGCAATCTCTTCCGCACCCTCTCCAGCTTGCAAATATATTTACTACAGTAGGGTGAACACAACTGTACATAATACTCTCTGTAGCCATGTTGATTCATACACAAATCAATGGCATGAATAGTGAATTACAGAGGTCTCAACACTGACACACACACCCCACTCGTCACATGCCTCCATTCGCTAAAACCATCTTCAATCATCTCCCTCTGCTTCTTGTTCTCGAGCCCGGAGTGAATCCTCCTCGCCAGCTCCCCGTGAATCCCACGTGACCGAACCTCCCCGATCAGCTGCCACGCGGGATTTTGTTACGGACTTTACCAAAGTTCAGATAAACAACATCACTGCCCAACTTCACCCAACTCCCGAGTGAACTCTTATATAATCTCCAAAATACTTGACAGATACGATGTCCTATTGGCCAGTGTAGTGGGTGATTTCCCCATGACTAATGCCCAAACTCCCGAGACTTCAGCTTCACTCCAGACTGAGAAAATTCCGATCCCGGCTGTGGAATTACCAACCTGGACTGAAGCCCGCATACTGCCAGTTCCATATCCTCAGAGTCGCCAGCCCAATAGTATCACCCATACACTGACGCTTTGGCGCCGGCGATTTGCCGTGGTGTTCCTGACATGTCTGATTCACAGACTAAGGTGGAACTGGAACCTAATGACCCTCTGCCGGGGCCGGGGCACAGACTGGTTCCCCGGTCTGTGAAGAGGATGCGGATACACTTCAGCCTGACCCCAGCAGCTATAACCGAGCACATTTGATCACAATCTTCCTGCTGTGAGGGATCTTGCCCAGCACAGCTGGCTGCCATGTTTCCCGCAGTGTAGCAGGAACAAAATGTAAAATTACAAAGTAGAAAATGCTGGGGATTCAGTACATCAGACTACATCTCTGAAAGGTGAAATGGTGGAAGACCCAGTTCCAGAACTGAGACTGTCCGAGATCTACTGAACGTCTCCAGTATTTTTCCCCTCCTTACTTTAAATTTCCTGCAACTGTAGTATTTCCTCCCTCTTCAGTTTAATGCACAGATAGTAACTGATTGCCACCCGTGACTGTCAATGCCACCCCACCCCAACCAATGTGTCAGTTCTCAGTTCATTCTGATCCTGGTGTACCTCAGCCCATACAGTCAATGCTCACAGCATCCTTTCCCCCCACTATCGCTCTGTGCATTTGCCCCTGAGGCCGCTGTCTCTGCGCTGAGAGGCCGTGACCACAGAACCAGTGAAACACTCGCTGCAGCTCTGACAGGCTGTTACCATGGAAACAGAGGAAGTGGCTCACTGCAAATAACCGAAAAAGGAAATAACAAACTCCTCATGTGATACAACTGTCGTTTTGACAAAGACGAACACTGCAGCCATTTTGTAACGGTGAAACTAAAATTGAAATGGCCGCTTTTACCCCGCCGCGTGTTGTGTTCAAATAAGCCTCTGTCTGAACGGGGGAAAGATGCATCTACTCATACACGTGGAGCAGTGACCCGAGGGTGAGATCACTCTGTTTAACCCTCGCTGTCTGCAAGCACACAACGGGCCGAATGGCCGCTTCCGGTGTGATGGAAGCATGTAAAACAATTACCGACCCCAGGCGTCGATCCAGGTGAAGTCTGGATCCGCTACCGGGCCGGGTGATGGAGTTAAAGTTCCCCAGGTACATCTTAATGCGTGTGTTTAATCTCGGCATCACCACCTCATCCCGCTCCTGGGATCAGAACACCAGGGGCTGAGCGGCGGCTCATCTCAGGCCGTCCGGCGTGAAGGTCCCATAACGCGGACCGACTACGACAGGTTGGATCCAGGAATCGGGACGAAGCCGCCAGTTCGAGGAAGTTAACGGGACTCTCTGCCCGACATCAGGTACCCACAACAACCCCCCTCCCTCGAATCGGCTTCAGTACTCACCGATGGGAAATTGTTGGTCGCGTTCACCCCTAATGACCCCAATGTTCACCGATGAGAACTTGATCAGTTTGTCCCGCAGACAGCGATCGGTCCACCTGCTCCCCGCCGACGACCCGCTTCAACAGAAGACGGAAAGAAAAGCCCCGCCCATCCGGAGACTGTGAGAGCGGGGGCGGGACCTCAGAAGCGAGAACCTCAGATGCTGCAGATCTGTGTTTGAAATGGGAGCCAGACGCTGGATCACGTGACGGGAGGAGGGACTCCCTCCTGAACCGGGGACTCTGCTCCTCGCCCCTCACACACTTCCCAATCTACCTGCCGCATTTTAAACCTTATTTCATACTTACACCAACTACATTTTTAATTTTCCCCTCTGTATCTTTCCCGTCCCCATTGCTCCGCCTCCCTGTTCCTGGAGCTTTGCGGGTTCGATTCCATCCCGGTCCGATACACAATGCCCACCCGAACAGGAATTGCGCGGGTTTCATTGAAATCACTTGTATGTTTATAAACAGTAATTTCTATTCACAATCCTCCGGAACCTCACTGGACAGGAACCCAGTAACATCAAGTGAGAAACAGCAGGAGGAGTCTGTTCAGTTCCTCAAACCAAAAACAAGATGGCGGCTGCTCTCCCATCTCAGCCCACATGTTTCTCCCCGATCCTCATTTCCTCGATCCCTTCGGTCTCCATACATCTGCCGGCCTCTGATTTATGTGAAGACGATCACTGAGACTTCATCGTCCTCCAGGAATCAGTCTGGTGAATCTCTAAATCAAACACTCCTAACTTCTTATCATCCTCCATAGAATTAAATTCTATTTCTGCAGCCCCGTGTTGCCCCCACAACTCCCCTCCCACCCCTGTCACTATTTTCACCTTGCCCTCACCTGGATCCACCTCTCTCTCCCCAGCTCTTGCCCCATCCCCACCCCTCACCGCTTTTCTCTGAATATTTCCTGTCCACTCTCAGTCCAGAGGGAGGATCTCGGTCCGAAATGTTGACGGTCCATTTCCCTCCACAGCCGCTGCCCGAACCACTGCGTTCCTCCGGCAGTTTGTTCTTTGGTCTGTATAACCCGTGTTAGTATGGGGAGAGGGATTTTACACCAAATATTCTGCAGATGCTGGGGTCAAAGAAACACACACAACACGCTGGAGGAACTCAGCAGTTCGGGCAGCTTCCGTGGAAACGAGCAGTCAACGTTTCGGGCCGAGACCCTTCGGCAGGACTAAGAGGGAGGGGGCGGGGACACTATAAAGACTGTGGGGAGGGAGGAAAGGAGAAGGCTGGTAGGTGCCAGGTGCAAAAACAAACAGTAAAGGGAAAGATCAAAGGGTGGGGGAGGAGAAGCAAGGAGGGGTTAGGCAGGAAAGGTGAAGAAGGAGTGTAAGGGGACAGCACAAAGTATAATATAAGAAGGCAAAATCATGAGAGGTGATATTTGTGGCAAATATGATTATATGATATGTATGTACAATATCTGATGTATATCTTGTGGAAATGGTTGTTTGATTATGAAGTTCAATAAAAATTAAATTGCAAAAGAAGTAAGTTTTCTGATGACACAAAGGTTGGTGTGTTGTGGATAGTGTGGAGGGCTGTCGAGGTTACAGCGCGACATTGATAGGATACAAAACTGTGCTGAGAAGTGGCAGAGGGAGTTCAACCCAGATAATTGTGAGGTGGTTCATTTTGGTAGATCAAAATATCATGGTAGAATATCGTGTTAATGGCAAGACTCTTGGCAGTGTGGAGGATCAGAAGGATTTTGAGGTTCGAGTCCACAGGACACTGAATGCAGCTGCGCAGGTTGACTCTGTGGTTAAGAAGGCGTACGGTGAATTGGCCTTCATCAACCATGGGATGAGTTCAGGAGTCAAGAGGTAAAGTTACAGCTATATAGGATCCTGGTCAGACCCAGCATGGAGTAGTAGACTCAGTTCTGGTCCCCTCAGTACTGAAAGGTTGTGGAAACTATACAACGTTTGCAGAAGAGATTTACAAGAATTTCTCAGGATTGGGGAGCAAGCCTTATGAGAATAGGTGCAGTGAACTCGTACTTTTCTCCTTCGACAGATGGAGGATGAGATGTGACCTGATAGAGATGTATATGATGAGAGGCATTGATCGTGTGGATAGTCAGCGGCTTTTTCTCAGGGCTGAAATGGCTGACGCGAGAGGACACAGTTTTAAGAGGCTTGGAACTAGGTACCGAGGCGATGTCTGGGTAAGGTTTTTGTACGCAGACAGTGTTGAGTGCGTAGAATGGGCTGCCGGCGACGGTGGTGGAGGCCGATAGAGTGGGGTGTTTTAGGGGAATTTTGGACAAGTACATGGAATGTGGAAGAATAGAGGGCTGATGGATAACCCTAGGAATTCTGGAAAGTAAGTTCATGTTTGGTACAGCACTGTTGGCCGAAGGGCCAATGTATTATTTTATAGGTTCGCTATGTTTCTATGCTTCTATGTTCGCAGTTCATTCCATACCGTCAATGCTCACAGCATCCTTTCCTCCCACTATCATTCTGTTTCATTTGCTCCTGAGGCCACTGTCTCTACCCTGAGAGGCAGTGAACACTGAGCGTTAAAAAAATGTGCAACTCTTCTTGCTGCTCTGGTGGGCCGTTACCCTGGAAACGGAGGAAGTGGCCCACCACAAAATAACATAAAAGGGAAATGACAAACTCGACATCGTATGCTGTGAGTTTCATTGTGACAAAGGTTGACACTGCAGCCATTTTGAAATGAAGAATCTAAAACTGTAAAGTCTGCTTTTAACGTGCTGTATTCAGTTAATTCTCTAGTAGCTCTGGCTAACAAAAATGATCAATAGTTGGCGATCAATAATATATAAACCTCTGCCGTAAATATACGCAGTGAGAAACTCAATCACCATCTGTTGCTGCAAACTCCACAGATTGAACACTGTTTTGCTGAAGAGGTTTCTCTCATCTCAGTTTTAAAGGGAAGCTTGATTATTTGGATGTTGTCGTCTCAAACCCCAGACTCTCCGTTTCGCTCCCGACGCGACTCCCTTGTCCATTCATCCCCACCCATACCACCCCACCGACCTCCCTCCGGGCACTCATCCCTGCAAACGGAAGAAGTGCTACACCTGCCCCCACACTTCTTCCCTCACCACCATCCTAGGCCCCAGACAGTCCTTTCAGGTGAGGCACCACTTCATCTGCGAGTCAACTGGGGTGATATACTGTATGCGGTGCTCCCGATGTGGCCATTTATACATTGTGGAGACCCGCCGCAACCGGCGCTCAGTCCTCCAGCGGTGGCGGAATCTTCCTGTGGCCACACACTTCAATTCCAAAGACCACTCCCACTCCGACATGTCTGTCCATGGCCTCCTCTACCGTCAAGATGAGGCCACACGCAGGTCGATGGAGCAACACCTTATCTCCCGCCTGGGTAGCCTCCTACCTGCCTGCATGAAAATCCAACTCACAGCCCTCCGTCGATACCCCTGCCTCCCCTTACCCCCATCCCTATCTATTATTTTAGTCTGGTTCTCTTACTCTTTCTTTTCCCCCCTCACTATAATCTCCCCCCAGCCCTACCTTTCTTTCTCTTTTATTTCCTATAATTCTCTACCTTCCCCCTAGCCCATTTCCCTCCAGCCTATCACTTCCCAGTTCTCTACATGATCCATCGCCCCACTTCTTATCCCCCCTCGCCCATCCCATGTTACTTCACTCCTGATGAAAGGTTTCGGCCCGAAAAATCGTTACTACCTCCTCCCATAGACTCTGTCTGGCCTGCTGAGTTCTGCCAGCATTTTCTGTTTTTACTTGGAGTACTGTGTCCAGTTCTGGTCGCCTCACTATAGGAAGGATGCGGAAGCATTGGAAAGGGTACAGAGGAGACTTACCAGTTTGATGCCTGGTTTAGAGAGAAGGAATTGTGATCAGAGATTAAGGGAGCTAAGGCTTTACTCTTGGGAGAGAAGGAGGATGAGAGGAGACATGATAGAGGTCTACAAGATATTAAGAGGAATAGATATGGTGGACAGCCAGCGCCTCTTCCCCAGGGCTGATATTGTCTTCTCCATTCTCTTTCACTCATCCTGTCACTCGACAAGTTCATTGTTTACAGGACTCGGAGAGAAGGAAATACCGACAGAGGATTCCTGCTCCTCCTCAACTTGATATTGGGGAAAAGCCCCCAGTCCCGGGATATGATATGGCAATCCTTTCTGAAAATAAAGAAAGGATTGGCAAAGTTGGATAAAATGCTGGAAGAAGTTCTTGAGCTTGGTATGGCAAAACAACACACTGATCGAAAATCACATTGGAACAATGGGTTAGATAGGGTTGTAGGGTTGTAAAGAGCGCTTTTGGTACATTATAAATCAAAATATTGAGTATAAGATTTGGAATGTAATGGTGAGGTTGTATAAGACATTGGTGGCACCAAATTTGGAGTATTGTGAGCAGTTTTGGTCACCAAATTACAGGAAGCATATTAATAAGGTTAACAGAGCGCAGAGAAGTTTTACAAGGATGCTGCCGGGACTTCAGAAAAGTGAGTTCGAGAGAAAGGTAGAATAGGTTAGGATCTGATTCCCTGGAGCGGAGAAGAATGAGGGGTGATTTGATAGAGGCGTATAAAATTATGATGGGTATAGATAGAGTGAATGCAAGCAGGCTTTTCCCACTGAGGCCATGGGAGGGAAAAACAGAGGTCATGGGTTAAGGGTGAAGAGGAAAAACTTTAAAGGGAACTCTCTTCTTCAAGCAGAGAGTGGTGGGAGTGTGGAATGAGCCGCCAGATGAAGTAGTGAATGCGGACTCACTTTTGACATTTAAGAAAAACTTGGACAGGTACATGGATGAGATGGGTTTGGAGGGATATGGCCCAGGTGCAGGTCAGTGGGACGAGGCAGAAAAATTGTTTCGGCACAGCCAAGAAGGGCCAAAAGGCCTGTTTCTGTGCTGTAAAGTTCTATGGTTCCATGGACAGAATTAACAATGTCATAGAACATGGACAGGACATAGAACAGCACAGCCCATAAACAGACCATTTTGCTCACATTCGTGTGACTTTCTCTGAGTTTCTTAAAAGTCTCTGATGTTTCTACCTCTAGCGCCGCCCCAGGCACGCATTCCAGCCACTCACCAATCTGTGTGAAAGAACTCGCTTCTCACATCTCCTTTCGGGATCTGCTCGTGGGACGGACAGAGTTTGTGATGCCCAGACACGCATTCCAGCCACTCACCAATCTGTGTGAAAGAACTCGCCTCTCACATCTCCTTTCGGGATCTGCTCGTGGGACGGACAGAGTTTGTGATGCCCCAGACACACATTCCAGCCACTCACTAATCTGTGTGAAAGAACTCGCCTCTCACATCTCCTTTCGGCATCTGCTCGTGGGACGGACAGAGTTTGTGATGACCCAGTCACGCATTCCAGCCACTCACTAATCTGTGTGAAAGAACTCGCCTCTCACATCTCCTTTCGGCATCTGCTCGTGGGACGGACAGAGTTTGTGATGACCCAGTCACGCATTCCAGCCACTCACTAATCTGTGTGAAAGAACTCGCCTCTCACATCTCCTTTCGGCATCTGCTCGGGGGACGGACAGAGTTTGTGATGCCCCAGTCACGCATTCCAGCCACTCACTAATCTGTGTGAAAGAACTCGCCTCTCACATCTCCTTTCGGCATCTGCTCGTGGGACGGACAGAGTTTGTGATGCCCCAGTCACGCATTCCAGTCACTCACCAATCTGTGTGAAAGAACTCGCCTCTCACATCTCCTTTCGGCATCTGCTCGTGGGACGGACAGAGTTTGTGATGCCCCAGACACGCATTCCAGCCACTCACCAATCTGTGTGAAATAACTCGCCTCTCACATCTCCTTTCGGCATCTGCTCGGGGGACGGACAGAGTTTGTGATGCCCCAGACACGCATTCCAGCCACTCACCAATCTGTGTGAAAGAACTCGCCTCTCACATCTCCTTTCGGCATCTGCTCGGGGGACGGACAGAGTTTGTGATGCCCCAGACACGCATTCCAGCCACTCACCAATCTGTGTGAAAGAACTCGCCTCTCACATCTCCTTTCGGCATCTGCTCGGGGGACGGACAGAGTTTGTGATGCCCCAGACACGCATTCCAGCCACTCACCAATCTGTGTGAAAGAACTCGCCTCTCACATCTCCTTTCGGCATCTGCTCGTGGGACGGACAGAGTTTGTGATGCCCCAGACACGCATTCCAGCCACTCACCAATCTGTGTGAAAGAACTCGCCTCTCACATCTGCTCGTGGGACGGACAGAGTTTGTGATGCCCCAGACACGCATTCCAGCCACTCACCAATCTGTGTGAAAGAACTCGCCTCTCACATCTCCTTTCGGCATCTGCTCGGGGGACGGACAGAGTTTGTGATGCCCCAGACACGCATTCCAGCCACTCACCAATCTGTGTGAAAGAACTCGCCTCTCACATCTCCTTTCGGCATCTGCTCGGGGGACGGACAGAGTTTGTGATGCCCCAGACACGCATTCCAGCCACTCACCAATCTGTGTGAAAGAACTCGCCTCTCACATCTCCTTTCGGCATCTGCTCGTGGGACGGACAGAGTTTGTGATGCCCCAGACACGCATTCCAGCCACTCACCAATCTGTGTGAAAGAACTCGCCTCTCACATCTCCTTTCGGCATCTGCTCGGGGGACGGACAGAGTTTGTGATGCCCCAGACACGCATTCCAGCCACTCACCAATCTGTGTGAAAGAACTCGCCTCTCACATCTCCTTTCGGCATCTGCTCGGGGGACGGACAGAGTTTGTGATGCCCCAGACACGCATTCCAGCCACTCACCAATCTGTGTGAAAGAACTCGCCTCTCACATCTCCTTTCGGCATCTGCTCGTGGGACGGACAGAGTTTGTGATGCCCCAGTCACGCATTCCAGCCACTCACCAATCTGTGTGAAAGAACTCGCCTCTCACATCTCCTTTCGGCATCTGCTCGTGGGACGGACAGAGTTTGTGATGCCCCAGTCACGCATTCCAGCCACTCACCAATCTGTGTGAAAGAACTCGCCTCTCACATCTCCTTTCGGCATCTGCTCGGGGGACGGACAGAGTTTGTGACGCCCCAGACACGCATTCCAGCCACTCACCAATCTGTGTGAAAGAACTCGCCTCTCACATCTCCTTTCGGCATCTGCTCGTGGGACGGACAGAGTTTGTGATGCCCCAGACACGCATTCCAGCCACTCACCAATCTGTGTGAAAGAACTCGCCTCTCACATCTCCTTTCGGCATCTGCTCGGGGGACGGACAGAGTTTGTGATGCCCCAGACACGCATTCCAGCCTCTCACCAATCTGTGTGAAAGAACTCGCCTCTCACATCTCCTTTCGGCATCTGCTCGGGGGACGGACAGAGTTTGTGATGCCCCAGACACGCATTCCAGCCACTCACCAATCTGTGTGAAAGAACTCGCCTCTCACATCTCCTTTCGGCATCTGCTCGGGGGACAGACAGAGTTTGTGATGCCCCAGACACGCATTCCAGCCTCTCACCAATCTGTGTGAAAGAACTCGCCTCTCACATCTCCTTTCGGCATCTGCTCGGGGGACGGACAGAGTTTGTGATGCCCCAGACACGCATTCCAGCCTCTCACCAATCTGTGTGAAAGAACTCGCCTCTCACATCTCCTTTCGGCATCTGCTCGGGGGACGGACAGAGTTTGTGATGCCCCAGACACGCATTCCAGCCTCTCACCAATCTGTGTGAAAGAACTCGCCTCTCACATCTCCTTTCGGCATCTGCTCGGGGGACGGACAGAGTTTGTGATGCCCCAGACACGCATTCCAGCCACTCACCAATCTGTGTGAAAGAACTCGCCTCTCACATCTCCTTTCGGCATCTGCTCGGGGGACAGACAGAGTTTGTGATGCCCCAGACACGCATTCCAGCCTCTCGCCAATCTGTGTGAAAGAACTCGCCTCTCACATCTCCTTTCGGCATCTGCTCGGGGGACGGACAGAGTTTGTGATGCCCCAGTCACGCATTCCAGCCACTCACCAATCTATGTGAAAGAACTCGCCTCTCACATCTCCTTTCGGCATCTGCTCGTGGGACGGACAGAGTTTGTGATGCCCCAGACACGCATTCCAGCCACTCACCAATCTGTGTGAAAGAACTCGCCTCTCACATCTCCTTTCGGCATCTGCTCGTGGGACGGGCAGAGTTTGTGATGCCCCAGACACGCATTCCAGCCACCCACCAATCTATGTGAAAGAACTCGCCTCTCACATCTCCTTTCGGCATCTGCTCGGGGGACGGACAGAGTTTGTGATGCCCCAGACACGCATTCCAGCCACTCACCAATCTGTGTGAAAGAACTCGCCTCTCACATCTCCTTTCGGCATCTGCTCGTGGGACGGGCAGAGTTTGTGATGCCCCAGACACGCATTCCAGCCACCCACCAATCTATGTGAAAGAACTCGCCTCTCACATCTCCTTTCGGCATCTGCTCGGGGGACGGACAGAGTTTGTGATGCCCCAGTCACGCATTCCAGCCACTCACCAATCTGTGTGAAAGAACTCGCCTCTCACACCTCCTTTCGGCATCTGCTCGGGGGACGGACAGAGTTTGTGATGCCCCAGACACGCATTCCAGCCACTCACCAATAGGTGTGAAAGAACTCGCCTCTCACATCTCCTGTCGGCATCTGCTCGTGGGACGGACAGAGTTTGTGATGCCCCAGGCACGCATTCCAGCCACTCACCAATCTGTGTGAAAGAACTCGCCTCTCACATCTCCTTTCGGCATCTGCTCGGGGGACGGACAGAGTTTGTGATGACCCAGACACGCATTCCAGCCACTCACCAATCTGTGTGAAAGAACTCGCCTCTCACATCTGCTCGTGGGACGGACAGAGTTTGTGATGACCCAGATACGCATTCCAGCCACTCACCAATCTGTGTGAAAGAACTCGCCTCTCACATCTCCTTTCGGCATCTGCTCGGGGGACGGACAGAGTTTGTGATGACCCAGTCACGCATTCCAGCCACTCCCCAATCGGTGTGAAAGAACTCGCCTCTCACATCTCCTTTCGGCATCTGCTCGTGGGACGGGAAGAGTTTGTGATGCCCCAGACACGCATTCCAGCCACTCACCAATCTGTGTGAAAGAACTCGCCTCTCACATCTCCTTTCGGCATCTGCTCGGGGGACGGACAGAGTTTGCGATGCCCCAGACACGCATTCCAGCCACTCACCAATCTGTGTGAAAGAACTCGCCTCTCACATCTCCTATCGGCATCTGCTCGGGGGACGGACAGAGTTTGTGATGCCCCAGACACGCATTCCAGCCACTCACCAATCTGTATGAAAGAACTCGCCTCTCACATCTCCTTTCGGCATCTGCTCGGGGGACGGGCAGAGTTTGTGATGCCCCAGTCACGCATTCCAGCCACTCACCAATCTATGTGAAAGAACTCGCCTCTCACATCTCCTTTCGGCATCTGCTCGTGGGACGGACAGAGTTTGTGATGCCCCAGACACGCATTCCAGCCACTCACCAATCTGTGTGAAAGAACTCGCCTCTCACATCTCCTTTCGGCATCTGCTCGGGGGACGGACAGAGTTTGTGATGCCCCAGACACGCATTCCAGCCTCTCACCAATCTGTGTGAAAGAACTCGCCTCTCACATCTCCTTTCGGCATCTGCTCGGGGGACGGGCAGAGTTTGTGATGCCCCAGACACGCATTCCAGCCACTCACCAATCTGTGTGAAAGAACTCGCCTCTCACATCTCCTTTCGGCATCTGCTCGGGGGACAGACAGAGTTTGTGATGCCCCAGACACGCATTCCAGCCTCTCACCAATCTGTGTGAAAGAACTCGCCTCTCACATCTCCTTTCGGCATCTGCTCGGGGGACGGACAGAGTTTGTGATGCCCCAGACACGCATTCCAGCCTCTCACCAATCTGTGTGAAAGAACTCGCCTCTCACATCTCCTTTCGGCATCTGCTCGGGGGACGGACAGAGTTTGTGATGCCCCAGACACGCATTCCAGCCACTCACCAATCTGTGTGAAAGAACTCGCCTCTCACATCTCCTTTCGGCATCTGCTCGGGGGACAGACAGAGTTTGTGATGCCCCAGACACGCATTCCAGCCTCTCACCAATCTGTGTGAAAGAACTCGCCTCTCACATCTCCTTTCGGCATCTGCTCGGGGGACGGACAGAGTTTGTGATGCCC
Organism: Hemitrygon akajei; assembly: GCF_048418815.1. Lineage (NCBI taxonomy): Eukaryota > Metazoa > Chordata > Chondrichthyes > Myliobatiformes > Dasyatidae > Hemitrygon > Hemitrygon akajei. The sequence continues at coordinate 912,730 of NW_027332055.1, forward strand.
CGACACGCATTCCAGCCACTCACCAATCTGTGTGAAAGAACTCGCCTCTCACATCTCCTTTCGGCATCTGCTCGGGGGACGGACAGAGTTTGTGATGCCCCAGACACGCATTCCAGCCACTCACCAATCTGTGTGAAAGAACTCGCCTCTCATATCTCCTTTCGGCATCTGCTCGTGGGACCGGCAGAGTTTGTGATGCCCCAGACACGCATTCCAGCCACTCACCAATCTGTGTGAAAGAACTCGCCTCTCACATCTCCTTTCGGCATCTGCTCGTGGGACGGGCAGAGTTTGTGATGCCCCAGACACGCATTCCAGCCACTCACCAATCTGTGTGAAAGAACTCGCCTCTCACATCTCCTTTCGGCATCTGCTCGTGGGACGGACAGAGTTTGTGATGCCCCAGACACGCATTCCAGCCACTCACCAATCTGTGTGAAAGAACTCGCCTCTCACATCTCCTTTCGGCATCTGCTCGTGGGACGGACAGAGTTTGTGATGCCCCAGGCGCGCATTTCCAGCCACTCACCAATCTGTGTGAAAGAACTCGCCTCTCACATCTCCTTTCGGCATCTGCTCGTGGGACGGACAGAGTTTGTGATGACCCAGTCACGCATTCCAGCCGCTCACCAATCTGTGTGATAGAACTCGCCTCTCACATCTCCTTTCGGCATCTGCTCGGGGGACGGACAGAGTTTGTGATGCCCCAGACACGCATTCCAGCCTCTCACCAATCGGTGTGAAAGAACTCGCCTCTCACATCTCCTTTCGGCATCTGCTCGTTGGACGGACAGAGTTTGTGATGCCCCAGACACGCATTCCAGCCACTCACCAATCTGTGTGAAAGAACTCGCCTCTCACATCTCCTTTCGGCATCTGCTCGGGGGACGGACAGAGTTTGTGATGCCCCAGGCACGGATTCCAGCCACTCCCCAATCTGTGTGAAAGAACTCGCCTCTCACATCTCCTTTCGGCATCTGCTCGTGGGACGGACAGAGTTTGTGATGACCCAGACACGCATTCCAGCCACTCACCAATCTGTGTGAAAGAACTCGCCTCTCACATCTCCTTTCGGCATCTGCTCGGGGGATGGACAGAGTTTGTGATGCCCCAGACACGCATACCAGCCACTCACCAATCTGTGTGAAAGAACTCGCCTCTCACATCTCCTTTCGGCATCTGCTCGTGGGACGGACAGAGTTTGTGATGCCCCAGACACGCATTCCAGCCACTCACCAATCTGTGTGAAACAACTCGCCTCTCACATCTGCTCGTGGGACGGGCAGAGTTTGTGATGCCCCAGACACGCATTCCAGCCACTCACCAATCTGTGTGAAAGAACTCGCCTCTCACATCTCCTTTCGGCATCTGCTCGTGGGACGGATAGAGTTTGTGATGCCCCAGCCACGCATTCCAGCCACTCACCAATCTGTGTGAAAGAACTCGCCTCTCACATCTCCTTTCGGCATCTGCTCGTGGGACGGACAGAGTTTATGATGCCCCAGACACGCATTCCAGCCACTCACCAATCTGTGTGAAAGAACTCGCCTCTCACATCTCCTTTCGGCATCTGCTCGGGGGACGGACAGAGTTAGTGATTGCCCAGGCGCGCATTCCAGCCACTCACCAATCTGTGTGAAAGAACTCGCCTCTCACATCTCCTTTCGGCATCTGCTCGTGGGACTGACAGAGTGTGTGATGACCCAGACACGCATTCCAGCCACTCACCAATCTGTGTGAAAGAACTCGCCTCTCACATCTCCTTTCGGCATCTGCTCGGGGGACGGGCAGAGTTTGTGATGACCCAGTCACGCATTCCAGCCACTCACCAATCTGTGTGAAAGAACTCGCCTCTCACATCTCCTTTCGGCATCTGCTCGGGGGACGGACAGAGTTTGTGATGCCCCAGACACGCATTCCAGCCACTCACCAATCTGTGTGAAAGAACTCGCCTCTCACATCTCCTTTCGGCATCTGCTCGGGGGACGGACAGAGTTTGTGATGCCCCAGACACGCATTCCATCCACTCACCAATCTGTGTGAAAGAACTCGCCTCTCACATCTCCTTTCGGCATCTGCTCGGGGGACGGGCAGAGTTTGTGATGACCCAGTCACGCATTCCAGCCACTCACCAATCTGTGTGAAAGAACTCGCCTCTCACAACTCCTTTCGGCATCTGCTCGTGGGACGGACGGAGTTTGTGATGCCCCAGACACGCATTCCAGCCACTCACCAATCTGTGTGAAAGAACTCGCCTCTCACATCTCCTTTCGGCATCTGCTCGTGGGACGGACAGAGTTTGTGATGCCCCAGACACGCATTCCAGCCACTCACCAATCTGTGTGAAAGAACTCGCCTCTCACATCTCCTTTCCGCATCTGCTCGGGGGACGGACAGAGTTTGTGATGCCCCAGACACGCATTCCAGCCACTCACCAATCTGTGTGAAAGAACTCGCCTCTCACATCTCCTTTCGGCATCTGCTCGTGGGACGGACAGAGTTTGTGATGCCCCAGACACGCATTCCAGCCACTCACCAATCTGTGTGAAAGAACTCGCCTCTCACATCTCCTTTCCGCATCTGCTCGGGGGACGGACAGAGTTTGTGATGCCCCAGACACGCATTCCAGCCACTCACCAATCTGTGTGAAAGTACTCGCCTCTCACATCACCTTTCGGCATCTGCTCGGGGGACGGACAGAGTTTGTGATGCCCCAGACACGCATTCCAGCCACTCACCAAACTGTGTGAAAGAACTCGCCTCTCACATCTCCTTTCGGCATCTGCTCGGGGGACGGACAGAGTTTGTGATGCCCCAGACACGCATTCCAGCCACTCACCAATCTGTGTGAAAGAACTCGCCTCTCACATCTCCTTTCGGCATCTGCTCGTGGGACGGACAGAGTTTGTGATGACCCAGACACGCATTCCAGCCACTCACCAATCTGTGTGAAAGAACTCGCCTCTCACATCTGCTCGGGGGACGGACAGAGTTTGTGATGCACCAGACACGCATTCCAGCCACTCACCAATCTGTGTGAAAGAACTCGCCTCTCACATCTGCTCGGGGGACGGACAGAGTTTGTGATGCCCCAGACACGCATTCCAGCCACTCACCAATCTGTGTGAAAGAACTCGCCTCTCACATCTGCTCGGGGGACGGACAGAGTTTGTGATGCCCCAGTCACGCATTCCAGCCACTCACCAATCTGTGTGAAAGAACTCGCCTCTCACATCTCCTTTCGGCATCTGCTCGGGGGACAGACAGAGTTTGTGATGCCCCAGACACGCATTCCAGCCACTCACCAATCTGTGTGAAAGAACTCGCCTCTCACATCTCCTTTCGGCATCTGCTCGTGGGACGGACAGAGTTTCTGATGCCCCAGACACGCATTCCAGACACTCACCAATCTGTGTGAAAGAACTCGCCTCTCACATCTCCTTTCGGCATCTGCTCGGGGGACGGACAGAGTTTGTGATGCCCCAGACACGCATTCCAGCCACTCACCAATCTGTGTGAAAGAACTCGCCTCTCACATGTCCTTTCGGCATCTGCTCGTGGGACGGACAGAGTTTGTGATGCCCCAGACACGCATTCCAGCCACTCACCAATCTGTGTGAAAGAACTCGCCTCTCACATCTCCTTTCGGCATCTGCTCGTGGGACGGACAGAGTTTGTGATGCCCCAGGCACGGATTCCAGCCACTCCCCAATCTGTGTGAAAGAACTCGCCTCTCACATCTCCTTTCGGCATCTGCTCGTGGGACGGACAGAGTTTGTGATGCCCCAGACACGCATTCCAGCCACTCACCAATCTGTGTGAAAGAACTCGCCTCTCACATCTCCTTTCGGCATCTGCTCGTGGGACGGACAGAGTTTGTGATGCCCCAGACACGCATTCCAGCCACTCACCAATCTGTGTGAAAGAACTCGCCTCTCACATCTCCTTTCGGCATCTGCTCGTGGGACGGACAGAGTTTGTGATGCCCCAGGCACGGATTCCAGCCACTCCCCAATCTGTGTGAAAGAACTCGCCTCTCACATCTCCTTTCGGCATCTGCTCGTGGGACGGACAGAGTTTGTGATGCCCCAGACACGCATTCCAGCCACTCACCAATCTGTGTGAAAGAACTCGCCTCTCACATCTCCTTTCGGCATCTGCTCGTGGGACGGACAGAGTTTGTGATGCCCCAGGCACGGATTCCAGCCACTCCCCAATCTGTGTGAAAGAACTCGCCTCTCACATCTCCTTTCGGCATCTGCTCGTGGGACGGACAGAGTTTGTGATGCCCCAGACACGCATTCCAGCCACTCACCAATCTGTGTGAAAGAACTCGCCTCTCACATCTGCTCGGGGGACGGACAGAGTTTGTGATGCCCCAGACACGCATTCCAGCCACTCACCAATCTGTGTGAAAGAACTCGCCTCTCACATCTGCTCGGGGGACGGACAGAGTTTGTGATGACCCAGACACGCATTCCAGCCACTCACCAATCTGTGTGAAAGAACTCGCCTCTCACATCTGCTCGGGGGACGGACAGAGTTTGTGATGCCCCAGTCACGCATTCCAGCCACTCACCAATCTGTGTGAAAGAACTCGCCTCTCACATCTGCTCGGGGAACGGACAGAGTTTGTGATGACCCAGACACGCATTCCAGCCACCCACCAATCTGTGTGAAAGAACTCGCCTCTCACATCTCCTTTCGGCATCTGCTCGGGGGACGGACAGAGTTTGTGATGCCCCAGGCACGCATTCCAGCCACTCACCAATCTGTGTGAAAGAACTCGCCTCTCACATCTCCTTTCGGCATCTGCTCGTGGGACGGACAGAGTTTGTGATGCCCCAGACACGCATTCCAGCCACTCACCAATCTGTGTGAAAGAACTCGCCTCTCACATCTCCTTTCGGCATCTGCTCGGGGGACGGACAGAGTTTGTGATACCCCAGACACGCATTCCAGCCACTCACCAATCTGTGTGAAAGAACTCGCCTCTCACATCTCCTTTCGGCATCTGCTCGGGGGACGGACAGAGTTTGTGATACCCCAGACACGCATTCCAGCCACTCACCAATCTGTGTGAAAGAACTCGCCTCTCACATCTCCTTTCGGCAACTTCTCGGGGGACGGACAGAGTTTGTGATGCCCCAGACACGCATTCCAGCCACTCACCAATCTATGTGAAAGAACTCGCCTCTCACATCTCCTTTCGGCATCTGCTCGGGGGACGGACAGAGTTTGTGATGCCCCAGACACGCATTCCAGCCACTCACCAATCTGTGTGAAAGAACTCGCCTCTCACATCTCCTTTCGGCATCTGCTCGTGGGACGGACAGAGTTTGTGATGCCCCAGACACGCATTCCAGCCACTCACCAATCTGTGTGAAAGAACTCGCCTCTCACATCTCCTTTCGGCAACTTCTCGGGGGACGGACAGAGTTTGTGATGCCCCAGACACGCATTCCAGCCACTCACCAATCTGTCTGAAAGAACTCGCCTCTCACATCTCCTTTCGGCATCTGCTCGTGGGACGGGCAGAGTTTGTGATGACCCAGACACGCATTCCAGTCACTCACCAATCTGTCTGAAAGAACTCGCCTCTCACATCTCCTTTCGGCATCTGCTCGTGGGACGGACAGAGTTTGTGATGCCCCAGACACGCATTCCAGCCACTCACCAATCTGTGTGAAAGAACTCGCCTCTCACATCTCCTTTCGGCATCTGCTCGTGGGACGGACAGAGTTTGTGATGCCCCAGACACGCATTCCAGCCACTCACCAATCTGTGTGAAAGAACTCGCCTCTCACATCTCCTTTCGGCAACTTCTCGGGGGACGGACAGAGTTTGTGATGCCCCAGACACGCATTCCAGCCACTCACCAATCTGTGTGAAAGAACTCGCCTCTCACATCTCCTTTCGGCATCTGCTCGTGGGACGGGCAGAGTTTGTGATGACCCAGACACGCATTCCAGTCACTCACCAATCTGTCTGAAAGAACTCGCCTCTCACATCTCCTTTCGGCATCTGCTCGGGGGACGGACAGAGTTTGTGATGCCCCAGACACGCATTCCAGCCACTCACCAATCTGTGTGAAAGAACTCGCCTCTCACATCTCCTTTCGGCATCTGCTCGGGGGACGGACAGAGTTTGTGATGCCCCAGACACGCATTCCAGCCACTCACCAATCTGTGTGAAAGAACTCGCCTCTCACATCTCCTTTCGGCATCTGCTCGTGGGACGGACAGAGTTTGTGATGCCCCAGACACGCATTCCAGCCACTCACCAATCTGTCTGAAAGAACTCGCCTCTCACATCTCCTTTCGGCAACTTCTCGGGGGACGGACAGAGTTTGTGATGCCCCAGACACGCATTCCAGCCACTCACCAATCTGTCTGAAAGAACTCGCCTCTCACATCTCCTTTCGGCATCTGCTCGTGGGACGGACAGAGTTTGTGATGCCCCAGGCGCGCATTCCAGCCACTCACCAATCTGTGTGAAAGAACTCGCCTCTCACATCTCCTTTCGGCATCTGCTCGTGGGACGGGCAGAGTTTGTGATGACCCAGACACGCATTCCAGTCACTCACCAATCTGTCTGAAAGAACTCGCCTCTCACATCTCCTTTCGGCATCTGCTCGTGGGACGGACAGAGTTTGTGATGCCCCAGTCACGCATTCCAGCCACTCACCAGTCTGTGTGAAAGAACTCGCCTCTCACATCTCCTTTCGGCATCTTCTCGGGGGACGGACAGAGTTTGTGATGACCCAGACACGCATTCCAGCCACTCACCAATCTGTGTGAAAGAACTCGCCTCTCACATCTCCTTTCGGCATCTTCTCGGGGGACGGACAGAGTTTGTGATGACCAGACACGCATTCCAGCCACTCACCAATCTGTGTGAAAGAACTCGCCTCTCACATCTCCTTTCGGCATCTTCTCGGGGGACGGACAGAGTTTGTGATGACCCAGACACGCATTCCAGCCACTCACCAATCTGTGTGAAAGAACTCGCCTCTCACATCTCCTTTCGGCATCTGCTCGGGGGACGGACAGAGTTTGTGATGCCCCAGTCACGCATTCCAGCCACTCACCAATCTGTGTGAAAGAACTCGCCTCTCACATCTCCTTTCGGCATCTGCTCGTGGGACGGACAGAGTTTGTGATGACCCAGACACGCATTCCAGCCACTCACCAATCTGTGTGAAAGAACTCGCCTCTCACATCTCCTTTCGGCATCTGCTCGGGGGACGGACAGAGTTAGTGATTGCCCAGGCGCGCATTCCAGCCACTCACCAATCTGTGTGAAAGAACTCGCCTCTCACATCTCCTTTCGGCATCTGCTCGTGGGACTGACAGAGTGTGTGATGACCCAGACACGCATTCCAGCCACTCACCAATCTGTGTGAAAGAACTCGCCTCTCACATCTCCTTTCGGCATCTGCTCGGGGGACGGGCAGAGTTTGTGATGACCCAGTCACGCATTCCAGCCACTCACCAATCTGTGTGAAAGAACTCGCCTCTCACATCTCCTTTCGGCATCTGCTCGGGGGACGGACAGAGTTTGTGATGCCCCAGACACGCATTCCAGCCACTCACCAATCTGTGTGAAAGAACTCGCCTCTCACATCTCCTTTCGGCATCTGCTCGTGGGACGGACAGAGTTTGTGATGCCCCAGACACGCATTCCAGCCACTCACCAATCTGTGTGAAAGAACTCGCCTCTCACATCTCCTTTCGGCATCTGCTCGTGGGACGGACAGAGTTTGTGATGCCCCAGACACGCATTCCAGCCACTCACCAATCTGTGTGAAAGAACTCGCCTCTCACATCTGCTCGTGGGACGGACAGAGTTTGTGATGCCCCAGGCACGCATTCCAGCCACTCACCAATCTGTGTGAAAGAACTCGCCTCTCACATCTCCTTTCGGCATCTGCTCGTGGGACGGACAGAGTTTGTGATGACCCAGACACGCATTCCAGCCACTCACCAATCTGTGTGAAAGAACTCGCCTCTCACATCTCCTTTCCGCATCTGCTCGGGGGACGGACAGAGTTTGTGATGCCCCAGACACGCATTCCAGCCACTCACCAATCTGTGTGAAAGAACTCGCCTCTCACATCTCCTTTCGGCATCTGCTCGTGGGACGGACAGAGTTTGTGATGCCCCAGACACGCATTCCAGCCACTCACCAATCTGTGTGAAAGAACTCGCCTCTCACATCTCCTTTCCGCATCTGCTCGGGGGACGGACAGAGTTTGTGATGCCCCAGACACGCATTCCAGCCACTCACCAATCTGTGTGAAAGTACTCGCCTCTCACATCACCTTTCGGCATCTGCTCGGGGGACGGACAGAGTTTGTGATGCCCCAGACACGCATTCCAGCCACTCACCAAACTGTGTGAAAGAACTCGCCTCTCACATCTCCTTTCGGCATCTGCTCGGGGGACGGACAGAGTTTGTGATGCCCCAGACACGCATTCCAGCCACTCACCAATCTGTGTGAAAGAACTCGCCTCTCACATCTCCTTTCGGCATCTGCTCGTGGGACGGACAGAGTTTGTGATGACCCAGACACGCATTCCAGCCACTCACCAATCTGTGTGAAAGAACTCGCCTCTCACATCTGCTCGGGGGACGGACAGAGTTTGTGATGCACCAGACACGCATTCCAGCCACTCACCAATCTGTGTGAAAGAACTCGCCTCTCACATCTGCTCGGGGGACGGACAGAGTTTGTGATGCCCCAGACACGCATTCCAGCCACTCACCAATCTGTGTGAAAGAACTCGCCTCTCACATCTGCTCGGGGGACGGACAGAGTTTGTGATGCCCCAGTCACGCATTCCAGCCACTCACCAATCTGTGTGAAAGAACTCGCCTCTCACATCTCCTTTCGGCATCTGCTCGTGGGACGGACAGAGTTTGTGATGCCCCAGACACGCATTCCAGCCACTCACCAATCTGTGTGAAAGAACTCGCCTCTCACATCTCCTTTCGGCATCTGCTCGTGGGACGGACAGAGTTTCTGATGCCCCAGACACGCATTCCAGACACTCACCAATCTGTGTGAAAGAACTCGCCTCTCACATCTCCTTTCGGCATCTGCTCGGGGGACGGACAGAGTTTGTGATGCCCCAGACACGCATTCCAGCCACTCACCAATCTGTGTGAAAGAACTCGCCTCTCACATGTCCTTTCGGCATCTGCTCGTGGGACGGACAGAGTTTGTGATGCCCCAGACACGCATTCCAGCCACTCACCAATCTGTGTGAAAGAACTCGCCTCTCACATCTCCTTTCGGCATCTGCTCGTGGGACGGACAGAGTTTGTGATGCCCCAGGCACGGATTCCAGCCACTCCCCAATCTGTGTGAAAGAACTCGCCTCTCACATCTCCTTTCGGCATCTGCTCGTGGGACGGACAGAGTTTGTGATGCCCCAGACACGCATTCCAGCCACTCACCAATCTGTGTGAAAGAACTCGCCTCTCACATCTCCTTTCGGCATCTGCTCGTGGGACGGACAGAGTTTGTGATGCCCCAGACACGCATTCCAGCCACTCACCAATCTGTGTGAAAGAACTCGCCTCTCACATCTCCTTTCGGCATCTGCTCGTGGGACGGACAGAGTTTGTGATGCCCCAGGCACGGATTCCAGCCACTCCCCAATCTGTGTGAAAGAACTCGCCTCTCACATCTCCTTTCGGCATCTGCTCGTGGGACGGACAGAGTTTGTGATGCCCCAGACACGCATTCCAGCCACTCACCAATCTGTGTGAAAGAACTCGCCTCTCACATCTCCTTTCGGCATCTGCTCGTGGGACGGACAGAGTTTGTGATGCCCCAGGCACGGATTCCAGCCACTCCCCAATCTGTGTGAAAGAACTCGCCTCTCACATCTCCTTTCGGCATCTGCTCGTGGGACGGACAGAGTTTGTGATGCCCCAGACACGCATTCCAGCCACTCACCAATCTGTGTGAAAGAACTCGCCTCTCACATCTGCTCGGGGGACGGACAGAGTTTGTGATGCCCCAGACACGCATTCCAGCCACTCACCAATCTGTGTGAAAGAACTCGCCTCTCACATCTGCTCGGGGGACGGACAGAGTTTGTGATGACCCAGACACGCATTCCAGCCACTCACCAATCTGTGTGAAAGAACTCGCCTCTCACATCTGCTCGGGGGACGGACAGAGTTTGTGATGTCCCAGTCACGCATTCCAGCCACTCACCAATCTGTGTGAAAGAACTCGCCTCTCACATCTGCTCGGGGAACGGACAGAGTTTGTGATGACCCAGACACGCATTCCAGCCACCCACCAATCTGTGTGAAAGAACTCGCCTCTCACATCTCCTTTCGGCATCTGCTCGGGGGACGGACAGAGTTTGTGATGCCCCAGGCACGCATTCCAGCCACTCACCAATCTGTGTGAAAGAACTCGCCTCTCACATCTCCTTTCGGCATCTGCTCGTGGGACGGACAGAGTTTGTGATGCCCCAGACACGCATTCCAGCCACTCACCAATCTGTGTGAAAGAACTCGCCTCTCACATCTCCTTTCGGCATCTGCTCGGGGGACGGACAGAGTTTGTGATACCCCAGACACGCATTCCAGCCACTCACCAATCTGTGTGAAAGAACTCGCCACTCACATCTCCTTTCGGCATCTGCTCGGGGGACGGACAGAGTTTGTGATACCCCAGACACGCATTCCAGCCACTCACCAATCTGTGTGAAAGAACTCGCCTCTCACATCTCCTTTCGGCAACTTCTCGGGGGACGGACAGAGTTTGTGATGCCCCAGACACGCATTCCAGCCACTCACCAATCTATGTGAAAGAACTCGCCTCTCACATCTCCTTTCGGCATCTGCTCGGGGGACGGACAGAGTTTGTGATGCCCCAGACACGCATTCCAGCCACTCACCAATCTGTGTGAAAGAACTCGCCTCTCACATCTCCTTTCGGCAACTTCTCGGGGGACGGACAGAGTTTGTGATGCCCCAGACACGCATTCCAGCCACTCACCAATCTGTCTGAAAGAACTCGCCTCTCACATCTCCTTTCGGCATCTGCTCGTGGGACGGGCAGAGTTTGTGATGACCCAGACACGCATTCCAGTCACTCACCAATCTGTCTGAAAGAACTCGCCTCTCACATCTCCTTTCGGCATCTGCTCGTGGGACGGACAGAGTTTGTGATGCCCCAGACACGCATTCCAGCCACTCACCAATCTGTGTGAAAGAACTCGCCTCTCACATCTCCTTTCGGCATCTGCTCGTGGGACGGACAGAGTTTGTGATGCCCCAGACACGCATTCCAGCCACTCACCAATCTGTGTGAAAGAACTCGCCTCTCACATCTCCTTTCGGCAACTTCTCGGGGGACGGACAGAGTTTGTGATGCCCCAGACACGCATTCCAGCCACTCACCAATCTGTGTGAAAGAACTCGCCTCTCACATCTCCTTTCGGCATCTGCTCGTGGGACGGGCAGAGTTTGTGATGACCCAGACACGCATTCCAGTCACTCACCAATCTGTCTGAAAGAACTCGCCTCTCACATCTCCTTTCGGCATCTGCTCGGGGGACGGACAGAGTTTGTGATGCCCCAGACACGCATTCCAGCCACTCACCAATCTGTGTGAAAGAACTCGCCTCTCACATCTCCTTTCGGCATCTGCTCGGGGGACGGACAGAGTTTGTGATGCCCCAGACACGCATTCCAGCCACTCACCAATCTGTGTGAAAGAACTCGCCTCTCACATCTCCTTTCGGCATCTGCTCGTGGGACGGACAGAGTTTGTGATGCCCCAGACACGCATTCCAGCCACTCACCAATCTGTCTGAAAGAACTCGCCTCTCACATCTCCTTTCGGCAACTTCTCGGGGGACGGACAGAGTTTGTGATGCCCCAGACACGCATTCCAGCCACTCACCAATCTGTCTGAAAGAACTCGCCTCTCACATCTCCTTTCGGCATCTGCTCGTGGGACGGACAGAGTTTGTGATGCCCCAGGCGCGCATTCCAGCCACTCACCAATCTGTGTGAAAGAACTCGCCTCTCACATCTCCTTTCGGCATCTGCTCGTGGGACGGGCAGAGTTTGTGATGACCCAGACACGCATTCCAGTCACTCACCAATCTGTCTGAAAGAACTCGCCTCTCACATCTCCTTTCGGCATCTGCTCGTGGGACGGACAGAGTTTGTGATGCCCCAGTCACGCATTCCAGCCACTCACCAGTCTGTGTGAAAGAACTCGCCTCTCACATCTCCTTTCGGCATCTTCTCGGGGGACGGACAGAGTTTGTGATGACCCAGACACGCATTCCAGCCACTCACCAATCTGTGTGAAAGAACTCGCCTCTCACATCTCCTTTCGGCATCTTCTCGGGGGACGGACAGAGTTTGTGATGACCCAGACACGCATTCCAGCCACTCACCAATCTGTGTGAAAGAACTCGCCTCTCACATCTCCTTTCGGCATCTTCTCGGGGGACGGACAGAGTTTGTGATGACCCAGACACGCATTCCAGCCACTCACCAATCTGTGTGAAAGAACTCGCCTCTCACATCTCCTTTCGGCATCTGCTCGGGGGACGGACAGAGTTTGTGATGCCCCAGTCACGCATTCCAGCCACTCACCAATCTGTGTGAAAGAACTCGCCTCTCACATCTCCTTTCGGCATCTGCTCGTGGGACGGACAGAGTTTGTGATGACCCAGACACGCATTCCAGCCACTCACCAATCTGTGTGAAAGAACTCGCCTCTCACATCTCCTTTCGGCATCTGCTCGTGGGACGGGCAGAGTTTGTGATGCCCCAGACACGCATTCCAGCCACTCACCAATCTGTGTGAAAGAACTCGCCTCTCACATCTCCTTTCGGCATCTGCTCGTGGGACGGACAGAGTTTGTGATGCCCCAGACACGCATTCCAGCCACTCACCAATCTGTGTGAAAGAACTCGCCTCTCACATCTCCTTTCGGCATCTGCTCGTGGGACGGACAGAGTTTGTGATGCCCCAGACACGCATTCCAGCCACTCACCAATCTGTGTGAAAGAACTCGCCTCTCACATCTCCTTTCGGCATCTGCTCGTGGGACGGACAGAGTTTGTGATGCCCCAGTCACGCATTCCAGCCACTCACCAATCTGTGTGAAAGAACTCGCCTCTCACATCTCCTTTCGGCATCTGCTCGTGGGACGGACAGAGTTTGTGATGACCCAGACACGCATTCCAGCCACTCACCAATCTGTGTGAAAGAACTCGCCTCTCACATCTCCTTTCGGCATCTGCTCGGGGGACGGAGAGAGATTGTGATGCCCCAGACACGCATTCCAGCCACTCACCATTCTGTGTGAAAGAACTCGCCTCTCACATCTGCTCGGGGGACGGGCAGAGTTTGTGATGCCCCAGACACGCATTCCAGCCACTCACCAATCTGTGTGAAAGAACTCGCCTCTCACATCTCCTTTCGGCATCTGCTCGGGGGACGGACAGAGTTTGTGATGCCCCAGTCACTCATTCCAGCCACTCACCAATCTGTGTGAAAGAACTCGCCTCTCACATCTCCTTTCGGCATCTGCTCGGGGGACGGACAGAGTTTGTGATGCCCCAGACACGCAATCCAGCCACTCACCAATCTGTGTGAAAGAACTCGCCTCTCACATCTCCTTTCGGCATCTGCTCGGGGGACGGACAGAGTTTGTGATGCCCCAGACACGCATTCCAGCCACTCACCAATCTGTGTGAAAGAACTCGCCTCTCACATCTCCTTTCGGCATCTGCTCGGGGGACGGACAGAGTTTGTGATGCCCCAGACACGCATTCCAGCCACTCACCAATCTGTGTGAAAGAACTCGCCTCTCACATCTCCTTTCGGCATCTGCTCGTGGGACGGACAGAGTTTGTGATGCCCCAGACACGCATTCCAGCCACTCACCAATCTGTGTGAAAGAACTCGCCTCTCACATCTCCTTTCGGCATCTGCTCGTGGGACGGGCAGAGTTTGTGATGCCCCAGACCCGCATTCCAGCCACTCACCAATCTGTGTGAAAGAACTCGCCTCTCACATCTGCTCGTGGGACGGACAGAGTATGTGATGCCCCAGTCACGCATTCCAGCCACTCACCAATCTGTGTGAAAGAACTCGCCTCTCACATCTCCTTTCGGCATCTGCTCGTGGGACGGACAGAGTTTGTGATGCCCCAGACACGCATTCCAGCCACTCACCAATCGGTGTGAAAGAACTCGCCTCTCACATCTCCTTTCGGCATCTGCTCGTGGGACGGACAGAGTTTGTGATGCCCCAGACACGCATTCCAGCCACTCACCAATCTGTGTGAAAGAACTCGCCTCTCACATCTCCTTTCGGCTTCTGCTCGTGGGACGGACAGAGTTTGTGATGCCCCAGTTACGCATTCCAGCCACTCACCAATCTGTGTGAAAGAACTCGCCTCTCACATCTCCTTTCGGCATCTGCTCGTGGGACGGGCAGAGTTTGTGATGCCCCAGTCACGCATTCCAGCAAATCACCAATCTGTGTGAAAGAACTCGCCTCTCACATCTCCTTTTGGCATCTGCTCGTGGGACGGGCAGAGTTTGTGATGCCCCAGTCACGCATTCCAGCCACTCACCAATCTGTGTGAAAGAACTCGCCTCTCACATCTCCTTTCGGCATCTGCTCGTGGGACGGACCGAGTTTGTGATGCCCCAGTCACGCATTCCAGCCACTCACCAGTCTGTGTGAAAGAACTCGCCTCTCACATCTCCTTTCGGCATCTGCTCGGGGGACGGACAGAGTTTGTGATGCCCCAGACACGCATTCCAGCCACTCACCAATCTGTGTGAAAGAACTCGCCTCTCACATCTCCTTTCGGCATCTGCTCGTGGGACGGGCAGAGTTTGTGATGCCCCAGGCACGGATTCCAGCCACTCACCAATCTGTGTGAAAGAACTCGCCTCTCACATCTCCTTTCGGCATCTGCTCGTGGGACGGACAGAGTTTGTGATGCCCCAGTCACGCATTCCAGCCACTCACCAATCTGTGTGAAAGAACTCGCCTCTCACATCTCCTTTCGGCATCTGCTCGTGGGACGGACAGAGTTTGTGATGCCCCAGTCACGCATTCCAGCCACTCACCAATCTGTGTGAAAGAACTCGCCTCTCACATCACCTTTCGGCATCTGCTCGTGGGACGGACAGAGTTTGTGACGCCCCAGGCACGCATTCCAGCCGCTCACCAATCTGTGTGAAAGAACTCGCCTCTCACATCTCCTTTCGGCATCTGCTCGTGGGACGGACAGAGTTTGTGATGCCCCAGACACGCATTCCAGCCACTCACCAATCTGTGTGAAAGAACTCGCCTCTCACATCTGCTCGTGGGACGGACAGAGTTTGTGATGCCCCAGGCACGCATTCCATCCACTCACCAATCTGTGTGAAAGAACTCGCCTCTCACATCTCCTTTCTGCATCTGCTCGTGGGACGGACAGAGTTTGTGATGCCCCAGACACGCATTCCAGCCACTCCCCAATCTGTGTGAAAGAACTCGCCTCTCACATCTCCTTTCTGCATCTGCTCTGGGGACGGACAGAGTTTGTGATGCCCCAGACACGCATTCCAGCCACTCCCCAATCTGTGTGAAAGAACTCGCCTCTCACTTCTCCTTTCGGCATGTGCTCTGGGGACGGACAGAGTTTGTGATGCCCCAGACACGCATTCCAGCCACTCCCCAATCTGTGTGAAAGAACTCGCCTCTCACATCTCCTTTCGGCATCTGCTCGTGGGACGGACAGAGTTTGTGATGCCCCAGACACGCATTCCAGCCACTCACCAATCTGTGTGAAAGAACTCGCCTCTCACAACTCCTTTCGGCATCTGCTCGGGGGACGGACAGAGTTTGTGATGCCCCAGTCACGCATTCCAGCCACTCACCAATCTGTGTGAAAAAACTCGCCTCTCACATCTGCTCGGGGGACGGACAGAGTTTGTGAGTACACTGGAGGGGACTGAGCTGTCTGAGGCGTTTTTACATGAGAACGGATGAAGTGTTGGACTTCTTCATTCATGTCCTCTGGTCCTAGCTCTCTTTCAGATGGGCTGGATATACTGGCCCGAGTCAAGTCGGACCGCCGGCAGGAAGTCATCAGAACGGTGGTCAGCTGGTCAGAGTGGGTAAAGGTGAAACACCGTGTACAGAGGGGTGTAACTTTGGAACAAACGCTTTACCTGGAAAAACATTTCTAACTGGAGGGGCAAACACAGAAATAAGACTGATAGATAGATACTTTATTGATCCCGGTGGACATTACATTATTAGGGTAATGTTACAAGTGCACAGACATACAGATATTAGAAGATAAGTTTGAAAGAATAAATAATAGGTTACCTCAAACTGTGTAGCAGGAGGGATAATCAGATCCCCGGATTTAGGTTAATTCTTGAAGGAAGCTAATGGTCGCAGGGAAGAATGAAGAATGCCCTCATTTAACGCTCTACGTCTTCGTCTGTTACTAAATGTGCTCCACCGCACAGAAGATCGCACTGGCGACAACAGACTGGTAGAGACGTGAAGGAGAGGACTGCACACTCCGAAGGAATTAGATAGATAGATAGATAGATAGATAGATAGATAGATAGATAGATAGATAGATAGATAGATAGATAGATAGATACTTTATTCATCCCCATGGGGAAATTCAACTTTTTTCCAATGTCCCATACACTTGTTGTAGCAAAACTAATTACATACAATACTTAACTCAGTAAAAAGTATGATATGCATCCAAATCACTATCTCAAAAAGCATTAATAATAGCTTTAAAAAAGTTCTTAAGTCCTGGCGGAATTCACTCTCCTCCGGAACTGGAGGGACTCTGGTAATTCCTGAACTGATCTACGGGGCGCTTGTGTAACTTCTGTCCGTTTTCCTGGTGACCGCAGTATTTCCACTTCGTGCTCCACAATCGAGAATCAGATTGACGATGTGCATTTCCGTTGGACCATGGGATTCATGGTCGAAAATGGGTGAGGCCGTGCCGAGAACGGGAACATGGCGAAAAAGAAATTTTAAAAATGGTAGAACGCTTAATAATTGCTCGGAGGTAGAGATCGCGGGCTGCGGGTTCCGAAGGGTCTGTTCCCGTCCTGTGTCTCTCTCGGGCTCAAAACCAGGGTTGTTTACCTTGCTGCCGTGTTCTTCAATGACCGCCAGTTCTCTATTGTCAAGATGGAGAACACTGCGACCGCCTCTGAGAAGCACTCAGAAATACTGTTTATTAATGAATTGAATAGGATGATTCCAACCACGTACATTCCAACGTATTACCAATCCGTTTAACTGCCGTACGATAATTTTATTCCATTTTGCTTTATACATGCGCAGAACACATACTAATACGGGATTATCAACGATGGCGGTGATGAAGAATACAGCCATATAGAAAACACGCATGCTTCAGAACCACCCAATAGGAAAATAATAATAAAAATATTTGAAAATAAAGAATCGAATAATTGAGGTGAGTGGATTTCGCGCTCCGCTGATAAACTGTTCTCTGAACTTGGACTGAGTTATCCCACAAAAATAAACGTGTTTGTACAGCAATTTAATATTACCAGCATGTCTCCGGTGTGTTGAAATGTGTATTCCGAAGCATTGTAATCATTCGGTTCCAGCCCGGCAATGGTGTAATGAAGGATTTCGGCAACATTCACCGACCACAGGATGATGAAGCTTCCGGAGATGGTGAGGAGTAAGTTCACAGACCTCCTCCTGCTCTCCATCTCTGGGTCACTGCCGTTCTCCGCCTTGCTCTGACCCCTCAGTCCCTTACAGACGCGACTAGTCACTAAAATGTGTCTGACCGTCAGAGTGTTCAGCAGTAGTATTAACACGAAAGGGAGTAATGGCGTTAGAATGGCAGAAAACCAGTCATATCCCTGCAAGCCGTGATCCAGCCGGCTTTGGAATACAGTCCCAGGGTGTATTGTCAATCACTCTCGCAGGATGAAAGATAAAGAAGATCGGTACATTTTTAAAACAGAACAGAACGCCTGCTGCTGTCAGAACCACAGCCGCAGTTTTTCCGGTACAATATTTAGTTTTCTGTTTCTGACAACAGATGGCGACAAACCGATCAAATGTAAAAGTGATGGTGAACCAGACAGAACAGTCAGTGGCGGCCAATCTCAGGGCAGTGATCACACTGCATACCGGGGTGATGTCCAGGAAAGTCCCGGGGAAGTAATAATAACTGACCCGCCACAAAGCGATCTCAAAGATTATAGTTAGTAGATCCGCCGTTGCCATGGCCACCAGGTAGCGAGTGGTGCAGTTGGGAATACTGCACTTTCTCCGGGACAGGATCACCGTCGCCACTAAATTCACTGGGGAAACAGAAAGAATGAGTGAATAACTGTCTCGCCGATCAGTGGGTCTCAGGCAGAGATGAGCTGGGAGTTGAGAATAATCAAACTTTGCATACAGTTCATTTCTGGGCGATTAAAAGTGTAAAGCCGGTTTCGCTGATGCCTGAAACGCCTGCATGCGGGAGAAAGGTTCTGGTACACGGTACCGCAAGATGAACAATGTTTAGCAGGAGGCATTGTTAACTGATCGCCGAGGACGCTTTGGTGAAATCAATTTCAATCTCCCACCATCAGTTTGTGCAAGGCCTGGGTACCTCGGCAACGTTCTCAGCGATGGTGACTGCCGCGTACCTGTCGCCTGTACTCTGGCGCTCTCCCCAGACAGAGAAGGCCCGCTCCCTACCGCTCTGTACATATGCACATTTCGAAATTCAAGGCAAATTTACTTCACCAGTTTACGTGTCTTAGCCTGTTCCTCGACTCTCATTTGTCACCCGGCCACAGGGGCCCCGCTTTGCACACTTCTTTTCAATTCCGCAACTACTCTTGGCAGTTTCCTGCGCACTATGACAGGGTATTGGATCAGAGAGTTTCAAGTGTCCGCTGGTAAAAATGTGACTGACCCGCTGAACGTTTCGGGTATTTTCCCTGTTATTGCTTCAACAATACAGGAAGGACAATACAGGTACCACAAATCATCTGCCTCTTTCAGGGTTTGCTCCGAATTGCGGCAACATTATTCTAACAGCTTCAATGCTTATTGTTCCAAACTGGAGTATCACATACACGTTACCTCTTCTGATCTCTAAGGAACAGCGCTGGGCTGGCTTGTCATTTCTTCATCACTCCACAGATAATAGGGCGCGGTAACGTGCTCTGGGATACTAAAACACACCCCAGAACCTTTTCTAAATTGGCCAGACACCCAGTGACACAGCGGATGACTCATCGGTGATGTCTACCGCTCTCTGCTGAATCTCAACGGCGATTCGCTTCCGCGTTCCCTTCAAACCCGCAGCCACAACATTTCTCAATCTAGAGCAGTGAGCAGTGGGCACTTGGATTTAAAGCACGTGTTCTAATTCAAAGCATGCGATCCGGATGACACCAATTATCCCGTAAAGGTGTCCAGCGCGCTCGATTATAGGAATTTACTTCGACAATGGCTGTGCGTTAATATATCAGAATTGCGTGCCGTGAATTCACAAGGTGAATCCATTTCTCCACTCTTTCTTTTTGCGCCTGTTTCTACTTCCGTTTTCTTCTCGCCGGGGCCACGGATTAAAGTGTGATGGGGCGGGGGAGCTCGATTTGTCATTTTAATTACTTAGGGAACAACACAATCTTAACACTTGTGGAAAAATACAGTAACATTCGTATTTTAGCGTGCTTCACTCTGCACTGGCACCCACCTTTCGTGAACGGGGACACACACTGATCCCAGAGGCCTGTGTCAGTACCAAAATAATGCCACCATTTCGCAATGTCTCCCAACGTCGTGTCACCCCAAACTAACCCCACTGCCCCTTTAAGTCCCAGCTTATTCCCCAGAGCCTGTGTCACTCCTTGAACCAATCCCGCTGCCCCGCTGTGACCCCACACCATCGTGTCAGTTTCCAAACGAATCCCGTTACCCCGATCTCTCCCTACGAACCAATGTCAGTCCCTGAACTAACCACACTGTCCTGTTATCTCCCCACAGGCCGGAATGGCTAAATGGCTAAATGGAGTGATGATGCTTTAGACTGGAATTCCAAACTGGAAACGTATGCACCCTGGAAAATACACAACGGAAATGAGAAGGTATTTTAGTCAGTACTTGCGTAGGGTTCTGGACAGGTGAAGGAGCCATGTTTGACAGAGATGTGGATCATCTAGTGAAGAGAAAGAAAGAAGCGGACCAGGTTTAGAAGGGCTGGGATCGGACACGCCTGTAGAGTTACAAGGCGGTCAGGGACGAACTGAAGAATGGAATTAGAAGAACAAGAAACCGCCACAGAAGGCCTACGGCGGGATTAAGGAAAACCACACGACATTCTAGATGTGTGTGAAGAAGAGGATGACTGGAGTGAGAGTGGGACCGGTCAGGGACAGAGATGAAACACACGGTTGGAGTTGGTGGGGGTGGGGCTGGTCAGGAACAGAGATGAAACACACGGCTGGAGTTGGTGGAGGTGGGACCGGTCAGGGACAGAGATGAAACATACGGCTGGAGTTGGTGGAGGTGGGACCGGTCAGGGACAAAGCTGAAACACACGGCTGGAGATGGTGGAGATGGGACCGGTCAGGGACAGAGATGAAACATACGGCTGGAGTTGGTGGAAGTGGGACCGGTCAGGGACAGAGATGAAACACACGGCTGGAGTTGGTGGGGGTGGGGCTGGTCAGGAACAGAGATGAAACACACGGCTGGAGTTGGTGGAGAGTGGGACCGGTCAGGGACAGAGATGAAACACACGGCTGGAGTTGGTGGGGGTGGGGCTGGTCAGGAACAGAGATGAAACACACGGCTGGAGTTGGTGGAGAGTGGGACCGGTCAGGGACAGAGATGAAACACACGGCTGGAGTTGGTGGAGGTGGGACTGGTCAGGAACAGAGATGAAACACACGGCTGGAGTTGGTGGAGAGTGGGACCGGTCAGGGACAGAGATGAAACACACGGCTGGAGTTGGTGGAAATGAGACCGGTCAGGGACAGAGATGAAACATACGGCTGGAGTTGGTGGAGATGGGATCGGTCAGGGACAGAGATGAAACACACGGCTGGAGTTGGTGGAGATGGGATAGGTCAGGGACAGAGATGAAACACACGGCTGGAGTTGGCGGAGATGAGACCGGTCACGGACAGAGATGAAACACACGGCTGGAGTTGGTGGAGAGTGGGACCGGTCAGGGACAGAGATGAAACACACGGCTGGAGTTGGTGGAGGGTGGGACCGGTCAGGGACAGAGATTAAACACACGGCTGGAGTTGGTGGAAATGGGACCGGTCAGGGACAGAGATGAAACATACGGCTGGAGTTGGTGGAGGTGGGACCGGTCAGGGACAGAGATGAAACATACGGCTGGAGTTGGTGGAGAGTGGGACCGGTCAGGGACAGAGATGAAACACACGGCTGGAGTTGGTGGGGGTGGGACCGGTCAGGGACAGAGATGAAACACACGGCTGGAGTTGGTGGAGATGGGACCGGTCAGGGACAGAGATGAAACACACGGCTGGAGTTGGTGGAGAGTGGGATCGGTCAGGGACAGAGATGAAACACACGGCTGGAGTTGGCGGGGGTGGGACTGGTCCTTAATGAGGACTTTACTTCAATTTTCACCGGTGACTGATCCTGACGTTCGTTAGGAAGCGTGAAACGGGCTTATGTGCGACAACAGGACGAGGTTAAAAAAGAGGATGTACAGGAACTTTTGAAAAACATTCGGATAGATGAGTCCTCTTGTGAGGTTGCGAGAAACCCCAGGTTACTGTGGGAAGCGGAGGAAGAGATTGCTGCGCCCTTGGCGATTATCTTTGCGTTATCACTGCCGCACATGCAGTATCAGGGGATTGGAAATGGAAATTGTATCCCTTTGCTCAGGAAAGGGAGTATGGATACCCTTCTAAATTATAGCCCAGTCAATCCTACTTCAGTGATGGGCAAATTATTGGAGAACATTCTTCGAAACAGAATTTGCGAGGTTTGGGAGAACCTGATTTGGGAGAGTCAGCACGAGGAAACCTGCAGATGCTGGAAATTCGAGCAACACACACAAAATGCTGGTGGAACACAGCAGGCCAGGCAGCATCTATGAGGAGAAGCACTGTCGACGTTCCGGTCCGAGACCCTTCGTCAGGACCCTGCTGTGTTCCACCAGCATTTTGTGTGTGCTGTTTGGGAGAGTCAGAAAGGTTTGGGGAGAAGCAGGTCATACCTCACCCTGCCTGGTTCAATTCTGTGAGGATGTGACAAAGTACAATGGTAAAGGCAGAAAAGTTGATCTGGTATAAATGGATTTTAATAAGGCATTTGATACGGTTAACCGCGGTAGGACCGTTCATAGCGTCAGAAGGCTTGGTATGCAGGGAGAGTTGGCTGGTGGATTCAGGACTGACGCCCACAGAAGGCAGACTGTAGTTGTGGATGGAGCGTTTTCTCCCTGGATGTCAGTGACCAGCGGTGTCCTACACTAATTATTTTGAGACCCCCGGCTTTTGTGTTTTTATGAATGATTTGGATGAGCGGGTGGAAGGGAGGATTTGCAATGATGTGGAGGTTGGTGGAATTATGGGTAGTACAGAATCCTGTCACAGATTACAACAGGACAGTGACAGGACGCAGAGCAGCGCTGAGAAGTTACAGATGGAGTTCAACCCGGAAGTTACGAAGTGATTCTCTTTGGGAGAGTGGATTTGAAGGCAGAGGTATTACTTGTTCGAATCAACCGCGGGCCGCACGTTAGTAGGAGCCCCACAATGGAAACAGAGCGGTGAGACTCTCTCCAATAAGCCGAGGGCCGCTCATCGGTGTGAGTACCAGAATCGGCACGGAGCGGTGCACTGCAGGAGCTGAAGGAAGTGTGATTGACAGGTGAGCTTGAACACTTCCGCTGTTCTGCACAGACTCATAGTAACGATTGCCTTATGAAAACAGTTCAATAAACTCGGCCTTTTCTCCTTGGAGCGACGGAGGATGAGAGGTGACCTGAAAGAGGTGGATAAGATGATGAGAGACATTGATCCTGTGGATAGTCAGAGGCTTTTCCCCAGGGCTGAAATGTTTGCCACAAGAGGACACAGGTTTAAGGTGCTGGGGAGTAGGTACACAGGAGATGTCAGGGGTAAGTTTTTTACTCAGAGAGTGGTGAGTGCGTGGAATGGGCCGCTAGCAACGGTGGTGGAGGCGGATAGGAAATGGGTCTTTTAAGAGTCTTTCGGATAGGTACATGGAGCTTAGAAAAATAGAGGGCTATATGTAAGCATAATAATATCTAAGGTAGGGACATGTTCGGCACAACTTTGTGGGCCGAAAGCCTATATTGTGCTGTAAGTTTTCTATGTTTCTATGAAAGACAATATACCTGAAAGCAATTCAGGAGAAAAACAGACAACTTCGTGGCAAATCATAGAACAGTCTGAATACCTGCGGAATATTCACAGATTTTAGAACCATAGAACACTACAGCACAGTACAGACCCTTCAGCCCTCCTTGTTGTGCTGACCCATATAATCCTTTAAAAAAAGTACTAAACCCACACTACCCCATAACCCTCCATTTTTCTTTCGTACATGTGCGTGTCCAAGAGGCTCGTAAATACCCCTAATGTTTTAGCCTCCACCACCATCCCTGCAAGTCATTCCAGGCACTCACAACCCTCTGTGTAAAAAACGTAACCCTGATGTCTTCCCTAAACTTCCCTCCCTTAACTTTGTAACTATGCCCTCTGGTGTTTGCTATTGGTGCCCTGGGAAACAGGTACTGACTATCCAACCTATCTATGCCTCTTATAATCTTGTAGACCTCTATCAAGTCCCCTCTCATTCTTCTACGCTCCAGAGAGAAAAGTCCCAGCTCTGCTAACCTCGCTTCATATGACTTGTTCTCTAATCCAGGCAACCTCGTGGTAAATCTCCTCTGCACCCTCTCCTTTACTTACTACGTGTTACTTTTGTTCAAACATAGCACGGATAGCGAAATACTGGTAGAATTGTGGCTGATTTGAGAATATCTTTAAAGCGAACTCGACTGCATCGCAGGTCACGGGTGCGGGGTGGTCAGGTCATTCACTGGCAGAGGTCAGGTTCCTGCCAAACGGCCCGTGTGTGCGCTGGAAAGCATTGTCCTTCGAACTGTCCACAGCCCTCGCTAATTCCCCGAGGACACGGTCCGTTTTTGTTCACAGGTCTCCGGATCATCGCTGTGGATCTTTTACGTTATTCGGAGGAGCAGAAGTGCATTGTTACTGTAATACATGTCAGCTGTCATTGTTTATTCCATCACTCGCACCGCCCGGAATGACTGGAACAAACGAAATAAAAGAATGAACGAATGTCCCCCTTTACTAAAGAAGTGTTTTCCATTTCACTCGCCAGAACAAACTCCTTCCCTCAATTTCAGAAGCGAATGTGCTCCGTCAAATGTTGCAAAATAAATCGACTTCAGGGTGAATGCCAACTTTGAGAGCAACACAGATATATATATATATAAAATATCCTCTTTAAATTGCTGAAGCCAGGTATCATGAAACATAGCACGGAAAATTCACATCATATTTTATTTTAAGGTACATAGATTGCAATATCCCTTGAGGAGCCAAATTAATGACACGGGAACAGTGAGTAAAAATAGTTGAACGTAATTGTTTGTGCAGTTGGTTGTCACTAATGTCCCTGACGTGATAGCCACGCTAATTGCCTCAGTGGATTTGCTCTCTCCTCAATAAAAGTCTGCTAAACCGATCCCAGGTCCATCTGAGCAGCTGAAACGCTCCGCACAACCGAACGCTGATTCTGACGGAATATGGGATATCCGGCGATTTACTACATCGCGGGCATTTTCTATCCCACACTTGTAGCGGTTGGTGTCCCCGGTAAGATGCCGGAGCTGGTCACTTTATGTCTGGTGCCGTCGTCACTCTGCTGCGGTATCCGCACTGTTACTGAGCTCAGATGTTACCGTCGGCTGAAACGTGTTTCCGGAATGGAGGATTCAGGCATCTAATGGTTTTATTTCCATTTTTCATATTTTGATCTCGGTGTTTCTCTCTTATGTCAATTAAGTTGATGCCGATATTGTCACTGTTTCATAATCGCACCTCGCTCGGCTTTCTGAAGTGACGCTGGTCTCTGCTTTTCCAGGCCCCAGTCTCTATCAGTGCAGACAGTTCGGCCTCATAACAACGTGGCAGCTCATTTAAATGACACGTAGGTCTGTTCTTCTGTAAGACAGTAAATGAGATCTGTGCTTTATATCTCATTGACTCCACTTTGTCACCGCTACAAACAATCCCTTCAGCTATTTCACCTCTGGTAATGGTGTTGTTTACAGGAGCGATCGACTGCTCACCGGTCCGTGAGTCGTGGAACTCGGATGCCTCGCTCTAAACTGTGGGAAGTTCGCCGATCCACTGACACTCACATCCGTCATTATCCTCCAGCCGGAGTGCAGTGACCGAGACCGCACACACTGGATTCCCGCTTTCCACTTCCAAACAGACCATACCCTGCAGGAATCGGGGTGGGGGGGTGTGGGCTGGGAGTCATTGAATCAGTTGCAGCTAAACCATCTTCTGCACAGCATTTTTAGTATGGGCGTTCAGAGAGTTACCACTGACGATATTTATTTTTTATTCAAATTTCTTGTAGTTAATTTAACGGCGATTGTGATCCTCTCTCGGGGAAAATGCGGACTCTCCAAATGCATCACCCGTTACCTGGTTGGAATGGCGACAGCGGATCTACTGGTGGTTATCGTTGTTGCTTTAGTGGAACAGACCAACAATATCTACATTTATTCCCGAACCCTGCTCATCACTCCTGTGTGCGCTCTGACCCTTGTATTTAGGGTCATCATGACCGACTGCTCTGATTGGTTCACGGTCAGTTTTACCTTCGATCGCTTCATCGCAATATGTTGCCGAAAGCTGCGGGAGCGATACTGCACCGAGAGGACAGCAACGGTGGTTACCGTCATCGTGGTTATATTGAGCTGCGGGAAATGTATCCCGTCATACTTTGCCATTGAACCTTACGTCATCATTGACAACATGCCGTGGCGTTGCGCCCTCACGCATGAGTACGCTACTTCACCCGCGTGGAGAGGATACGAATTACTGGAGAGCATTTTAACACCGCTGCTGCCAATCGGCTTAATCCTGGTGTTTAACGGGTTAACCGTAAGATATATCATTGTGGCGAATCGAGTCCGCAGAAAGCTTCGGCACAGCGGCGACAATCAGAAAGATGCCGAGGTGGAAAACCGCAGGAAGTCGATGATTTTGCTGTTTTCCATATCAGCTAATTTCATATTATTTTGGATGCCCTACGTAGCCCATTCCCTGAAATGGCAAGTGCAAAACTATTTTTACGAGGACAGATATTTGAGTTCCCCGGTATACATCCTACAGCAATTTGGGTTCATGTTGGAAATTCTCAGCATGTGCACCAACACTTGTATCTATACACTGACACAGAGGAAATTCAGAGAAGAGCTGAGGAATGGAATGACGTATGTGTTTACATTGAATGGCCATCTGTGTAGATAACGCCCGTGTCCAATGGTAAGTCAGAGGAATTTTCAAATAAAGCCGTTTTACAATTAACAGGTTTGGAAAATATGTCATTAATTCAAACAATCATACGCCTGGTCATCCGGAGATTGCAGAATTGGCGGAAGGTTGCTGACTTCATACAGTTCAGGTAGGTAGCAATACAAGCGGTCACTGCCGCTGGCGTGATTGTTACATTGGTTGAAGTACGTTCCAAACTATCACAGACTCTCGACTGTCACAAGGTCAGGGATGGCTTCAGGACTTTCCGCGTTTTAGATGTTTCAAAATGAACGGGGTCGGGTAACAGAGTGTAAAGGGAGTGCGATGGGAAACCGGGGAGAGTATCGCAGCTGCAGAAAGGGAGGACAACGTGGAGCGTTCGTTTGTTAACAGACTGGGAGACGAACACTGAACCATGAAGGGCGAGAACACCCCATGTGGAGGATTCTGTACAGCCGCCCACCAGATTAACAAAACAAAAACTGCATAGGAAACGGAGAGGAACCAATCGGGAAGCGGATCTTTGACATGTGCCATGTTATCGGCACGGGTAAGTGAAACATCCACAATATTCCTCGGCACCTTCCCAGGATAAAAGGTCTGGCATAATCTCTCAGTTGTGTGTTGGAGGGATTCATGTCAATTTAAAAAGGCAGGCGGACTAGCGAACATTCCAGACCGGATCTAATATTAGAAAAGGGAACGGATCAGGTGACAGATCTCTCCGCGGGTCAGCATTTCGGAACGATAGGGCAGAACTCCCCTCCATTCACCTTACACAGGGATAGGACCAGGGAGTATGGAATGTATTTAACTAGAGATCTGCGATTTGTGGTGCTGCCTGACCAGAACTTGGGAAGGGAAATAAGGAAACGATGTACTCAAGGAATTGAGCAACAGATAGGTGGAGATTTGTCAGAAAACATGGTGTTCGGTATCAGCTTGTCTCGTTGAGGCAGGGAAAGGATGAGAGCGTAAAGTAACCCTTGCTGACGGGAAATATGGAACAGCTCTTCAAGAGGAGAAAAGAAAGATACTTAAGGTTTAGGAAGTGTTACGTACCCCGTAACGGGTTAAAGAAGAACAAGCAGAAGTGGACACACCTAGAGTCTGAGTCTTCCGTTGTAAACTCTATTTTATTAGTGACTGCGTGATGAAGTGATATAAAACAAGATTAGGTAAACAGGTTAGCAGAGTATATGCATATAGAGGTGAGTTAATAAGGCTCCCCAAGCTTACCGAGCTCAGGTGATTGGGTGATACAGTCTTACGGTGGTATGGTCAGTAATCAGTTCAGTTCTGGAATTTGATTTGAGAAGAGGTGGAGACAGAGAGACAGGGAGTCTTCCGATGCTGGTGCCGATGCCGATCCTCCACGTCGTCCTCCATGCCCCGAAGCTTACAGTCACCAACCGGTGACTACAGAAAAGGGTGTCCGTTTCCACAGTAACACTATCAACCCAGGCCAGGGTTATACACACCAATAGCGTTCCACCGGTCACCACTTTGTCCACAGTGTGAGCAAAAGCCCCGCCCTTGTCGTGGGCACACAAAGCTCACCGGTGCCCTCCTAGCCTCTGGAGTCACGTGTCCGATTGAAAAGTCAGCTGACCTTGTACGTATCTCAGCAGTGCGGAACACCAGCTGTCCGTCATATAGCTCCGCCTTTCAGATTCCCAGGCAACTCACAGCTCACAGACTCTCTCTCTCCCTCTCTCTCTCTCTCTCTCTCTCTCTCTCTCTCTCTCTCTCTCTCTCTCTCTCTCTCTCTCTCTCTCTCTCTCTCTCTCTCTCTCTCTCTCTCTCTCTCTCTCTCTGCTGCTGAATTATACACGAGCTGTTCGCTCCTTCTTAATCTCTCTGAAAGGAACAGTCCACTTTAGAATAATCCTTCAGATCTCGTCACACCTTTTAAGAAAGAAATGATGACACTGCAATTTTTTTGCCTTAATTATCGATTATACACTTAAAGCAACGCATGTCTAATTATCAGGTAACATAGTAAAGCATTACAAACTTAAACTTAGCATCTAGACAGACAGTCTGCTATAATATAGTCAGTACCTTTCACGTGTTTTATTTCCGTGTCATGCTGTTGCAAGATCAGACTCCAGTTAAGCAACCTTCTACTCTTATCCTTCATTTTCATTAGAAACAATAATGGGTTATGGTCCGTGTAAAGCACAAGTGTTTTCTGAGCAGGACATATGTAGATATCGAAACGCTGCAATGCTAGAATGAGTGCTAGCAACAGTTTTTCAACATTGGAGTAATTTTTCTGATGCACATTAAATTTCTCAGGGAAATAAGCTACCGGATGTTCAATTTCATCATCGTCCTTTTGCAACAACACTGCCCTAGCAACTTCATCACTGGCGTCCATCGCAGTTAAAAATGGATTATTGAAATCAGGTGCTTTGAGCACAGGGTGATAACACAGAATGGTTTTCAGGCGGTCAAATGCCTCTTGGCAAATGTCGTTCCACACAAATCTCTCAGTCCTCCCTAGGAGTTTCGTTAGGGGGAGAGCGATGTCTGCGAAGTTATTACAAAACTTACGGTAATACCCTACCATTCCTAAAAACTTTGGTAACGCTTTCTTGCCGGTCGGAACGGGAACCTCAGCAATAGCCTAAACCTTGTCCTGCACAGGTGCCAGTTGGCCCTGGCCTACTACATAGACAAGATACGTGACAGTGGCATGGCCAAGTTCGCTTTTAGCGAGGTTTACCGTGAGATTTCCCTTGGGCAGTCGTTCAATCAGTTTCTCTACTGCTGAGATATGCTCCTCCCAGGTGTCATTCCATACAACTAAGTCATCAATATAAACCCCTGTATATTCTAAACCCTGAATCACTGAATTCATCATCCTTTGGAACGTCCCTGAAACATTTTCCCTCCAAAAGGACTAAACGTTGTACTCATACAATCCAGATGGTGTCACAAATGCAGATATTCCTTCAGCCCTTTCTGTTAAAGGAACACACCAGTAACCTTTCAGCAGATCAATCTTTCTAAGGTATTTAGCCTTCCCCACCCTGTCAATACAGTCATCCAGTCTTGGGATGGGATACGCATCTGTCTTAGTTATTGCATTAACTTTCCTGTAATCAATACAGAATCACACACTCCCATCCAACGTAGGGAAAATTTTGGAGTGAGTAAGACAGTAAACAGGATTAGGAAGGAATTCCACTGGCCTGATTTAAGGAAGGATTTTGTGAAGTTTTGCAAGACGGTGGTGAAAGCACGGTGACGGCCAGTCTGAAGTGGATGCTTTATTCATGCCGGCTGTTAGCATGTATTCAATTTCTTGTTCAACCATTTTATTGTTGTCTTGTTTCATTCTGTAAGGGTGCTGCTTAACGGAATCAACTTCATCTACAATTACGTCATGCACCGCAGCCTTAGAATGTCAGGGAATAATCTTTATACTTGTTAATTAAACTCTTCAGTTGTTTTCGCTGCCTGGACTACAAATGTTTAGTCTTTCCATCAAGATTTCTCAAAACATCAGAATTTCTGAGGCTTGTGGAAACTACAGGGAGCTCTGGTATTCCAGTACCAGACACTACAATCTCCTCCGTTATCATAGCAGTATTCACTAGTGCAGGTTCGCGGTCATGATAACCCTTCATCATATCTACGTTGACGAGCTGTGCAGCCTTTCTCTGGCCAGAAGTCCTAATAGCATAATTCAAATAATCAAATGTCTTAATTATTTCATATGGTCCACTAAACCTCGCTTGAAGGGGGTTGGTAAGGAGGGGGGACAGCGTCAAAACCCTTTCTCCAGCATGTTTCATGTTTATGTGAGAGAGCTGTAAATTCTTCTTGGCAAGGTCACAAGCCTTTTAAGTCAGTCTCTGAATTCCAACACATAACTAAGGACACTCATACTCACATTCATATCTGACCATCGCTCTCCGAGTAGGGTCAAAGGTGACACAATGTGCTTAGCTCTCAACTCTTTAACTAACCCCTCGGATGTTTTCGAAGTAAGGTTACTACCCTGGTCAGATTGGATTTCTTTAGGCTGACCTACCAGCGTGAAAACTTTGATAAGTGCTTTTACCACCGTCTTGCAAAAGTTTACAAAATCCTTCCTTAAATTAGGCCAGTAGAATTCCTTCCTAATCCTGTTTACTGTCTTACTCACTCCAAAATGTCCACCTAAAGGCATACTATGAGACCTATTTAAAATCTCAGCCCTGTAAACTTTCGGGACCACAACTTGATGCTCCATGGCCGAATCCTCACTTGCAGGCACCGTAGGTGGTCTCCACCTCCTCAGTGATAACCAGTCATTAAGATAATATCCTTCTGACTCTCTCTGAACCTACTCTTCTGTGAGGACTGTCTCCTTTAACGCAGCAATTTCAGAATCACGACGTCGTTCCGCTATAAATTCATCCCTGGACCAGGACAAACCTTTCTCCTCCTCCTTGCTACCCAGACCCTGATGTAACATGGAAGGTTGAAAATCCTCTGACAAGCTGTCAAATATTAAACCCTTGTCTTTGTTAACTGCATCAGCAGCCTTTCTAGACATGCTTCGAGTCATGTGAGTTCACATCAGTATCTGTGCGTGGGTCATCAGCAACAAGCTTGCTTTTTAGCTGCACTGCTGAATAAACTTCATCCTGGATAGGTGCCAACCGAATGTTTACCAAACTGAGTACCATCACTGAGCTTACGAAGACCATGTTTACATTATGAAAATTTGCCTCCAACCCATCGATTCTCTTCCTTCGTCTTTTACTTCGACTCGTCTCCATAGTAACCCAGTCAGGTGGTCTCTCAAAACCAAAACAATCCTTTCTCTTCACATCGCAATCGTGAAAGACAGCTCCATGAACTTGCAGTTGTTTACTTCCGACTGCGAAAGCAAAATTCTTCAGAGTTTCACAGATTTCAACAGGACATTGTCCTGCAAGTGGGTCAAAGGTCGTGAAACAAGTCCAAACTTCCCAAGTTCTTTATTTAATAAATCCAAAAACAGCACCTTTCTGAATATTTCCAATAAAATTCACATCATCAGTTCTCAACTGATCACCAACTCTTAGGACACCGTCTAACACAAGTGACTGAGAATCCTCAATTTCCACTGGCACCAAGGTTTATTCACTGAACCAAGTCCATCTGGCTCAGAAAGATTGCATTCCTTTCCAACCGAATCAGACACCTCAGACCTTAACTGAGTTTCAACACAAGGTTCAACACCCTGGAAATTCACAGGTGCTTCAACAACCTGAACACAGGCAATGGGGACAGCTGCCTCCTGTAGGCTTTCAATACCAGTCCCAGTTTGAAATTCCAAGTTCCCCTGATCCTCCCAGCTACTCTCTGGGAAACTGTCATCCGGGGTAAAACAACCTCGTCTGCTAACCCAGCAGACTCCCGCAAGGTAGAGGCATCCTTTTCATCTCGGTATTACCTTACCTCATCGGGGACAACCTTCTTAAATTCGTGAATCACAACCAGCTCTTTCAAGCTATCCAAGCCCTCAGTTACTCCTTCCGAGGTATACCAGCGATTGAAGTACACCTGTTTTTCATGGGCAAAATCCACGTAAGTTAGTATCCCGGACTTCCGTAATTCTCTGAACGTTTGTCCATACGCCTGTGGAACCAACTCATGGACTCTAAGCAATGCATCTTTCACTGGATCATAGTTCTTTGACTGGTGAAGGGTCAGGGCAGAATACGCCTACTCAGCCTTCCCCTTCAACACACTTTGTGACATGACAGCCCACTCATCCCTCGGCCATTTCCGAGTCTGGGCCACCTTTTCGAAGTGTAGGAAATACCGGTCGACTTCAGCTTCATCAAATGGTGGTACTAAGTTAATTTCTTATCGATGTTAAATTCATTACCCCTACCTGACTCTTTATCCTGTCGCTGCCACATCTTCTTCTCGAACTGTCTCTGTTTTTCTGTCTCTTCACCCTCCAGCTGTTTAGTTACAACTTACACTCATAGTTCAGTTTCGCTGTCTGAAGCTGAACCTCAGCCTCTGTAAGCACTTTACCATCAGCAAACATTTCAACACCTCCTCTTCGACTTGCCCTCGGCTACATAATGCTGTGCTATTAACAGCCGTATCTGAGCCTTCTTCATGCGAGTGGTCACCTTAACTTTCAACTTATGAGCAATTCACAACAGTACATCGCTCTTAGCATCATCCAACGCCTCTGCGGCTGGTTCTGCCACAAACCTATTAACCTCAAACTCCATTTCTCATCATAATCCACTCACACGAATCAAAATCCATTCAAATCAGCTAGTCAATCAAACCCCCAAAAGAACTCAGAATGGTTCCCACCATCTTTTGTTCATCTCCGGGACGAGAGCCCAGTTTGCTCATATCCCGGATAGAGGCTCCAGCATTTGTTCCGGACCCCAAACGGGTTAAAAAGAACCAGCAAAAATGGACACACCTGGAGTCTGAGTCTTCCGTTATAAACTCTATTTTATAACTACGTGATAAAGTGATATAAAACAAGATAAGGTAAA